>NC_064424.1:362500-470000 GCF_023375975.1 Astyanax mexicanus | reverse complement strand
GTTGATGTTCTGAATGGTTGAGGTTCTGATTGGTTGAGGTTGTGATTGGTTGATGATCGGATTGGTTGATGATCTGATTGGTTGAGGTTCTGATTGGTTGAGGTTGTGATTGGTTGATGATCTGATTGGTTGATGATCTGATTGGTTGAGGTTGTGATTGGCTGAGGTTCTGATTGGTTGATGATCTGATTGGTTGATGATCTGATTGGTTGATGATCTGATTGGTTGATGATCTGATTGGTTGATGATCTGATTGGTTGATGTTCTGATTGGTTGAGGTTCTGATTGGTTGAGGTTGTGATTGGTTGAGGTTGTGATTGGTTGAGGTTCTGATTGGTTGATGATCTGATTGGTTGATGATCTGATTGGTTGATGTTCTGACTGGTTGATGTTCTGACTGGTTGATGATCTGATTGGTTGATGATCTGATTGGTTGATGATCTGATTGGTTGATGTTCTGACTGGTTGATGTTCTGACTGGTTGATGATCTGATTGGTTGATGATCTGATTGGTTGATGATCTGATTGGTTGATGTTCTGATTGGTTGATGATCTGATTGGTTGATGATCTGATTGGTTGATGATCTGTGTGTTTCTCTGTGTGTTTGGTTCTGTAGGCGGTGGTTCAGATCTCATAACGGGCTTCGCTGATTTCTCCTCTCCAGCTGCTTCTGCTAGTCTGCCTGCAGCGTCCGGTACGTGTGAAGCTTTAACTCTTATTAATAATAATAATTATAATTATAATAAACTTTATTTATATAGCACCTTTTATACACAACATTCAAAGTGCTTTACAAATTAGAAAATACCAAAAGAAGTCAAAAAACATGTAAATGAACAACAATGAATTGGAAATAAAAATATAAATAAAGCATAAATAAAACATGGTCAAAACATGATTATATATATATATATTTCTAAGAAGGAAAATGAACAAAGTGAATTAGAATAAAAGTGCCATTATAGAATAAAAGTGTAATAATAATAATAAACTTTATTTATGAAGCACCTTTTATACATAAAAAGGCAGCTCAAAGTGCTTCACATCAGGAGAAAGAGAGTAAGAAATCAAACACAACAAGCAAGACATTAAAAACATCTATTAAAATAAACACTAATAAAATAGAATACACAAATGAATAAAAATTATGATAGCATAATAAAATAGTCAAAACCAGACAGATAAAAAATGAGGTCTAATTAATAAAAATAAGATAATATAGGGTAATAATAAAATCAGATCCAAATAATAAAATGTATAATTTATAATGAATAAATTATAATTATCAATTTGAAAGCTAGAAAAATAAGAATAAAGTCTAATTGAATTAAGCTTAATTCATTTTAAAAATGAAAATCCATCCATTTGTTTTATGTGAATCATCTATAAGAATTAGAAAATCAGGAATCTTTTGCTTCTATGAGACGTTTGGATGCTCCTCCCTTACTGTGACATCACAACAAACCAGGAAATCTGCATAGAACCACTCTGGCTCCACCCCTCACCCACCAAAACCCCACCCAATATAGCCCCGCCTACTTGATAATTTTAAGAATTGCTTCCATTTGGGTCTGCTTGTTGAGAACCTCAGACAGTACACAGCATTAGGATTAGCCAGCAGACTTTGTCTGAGGGAGGGATCTGTATCTATACTGTTTAGGTTACTCTTTAGATCTGGGCTTGGTGTAGATCAGGTCTCGTGTGCCCGCTGGTGGTGGGCTGGCAGTGCCCGCTGGCATCTCTGGAGTGTGTGGTTGGTGAGGCGGTATGAGCGCGTGCAGACGGGGGTCAGGGTGAAATATTGATGAGTGATGGGGCTCCAGATGGAGGAGCTACCTGCTGAGTGTTATGGGGACAGACACCTGTCAGCCCCATTATATACGCCTCATCTGCCCTGACGACACCCAACCCTGAGTGGAGGCGGAGGAGAGTTCTTCTGTGTGTGTGTGTGTGTGTGTGTGTGTGTGTGTGTCTGTGTGGATTGTGCAGAAGTTAATGGTGTGTAATCGTTAGCCAAACATAATGTAAATTACTTAAAGGCCAAGTAACAAAATCATACTTTTCATTTATTTTGTCACCATGGAATAAATTACATAGAAACAAAAAAAAAACATTTATTCTGTTTTTTTTTTTGGAAAGAAATATAAAGTACAAAACTACAACGTAAAAGTATTGATTGAACACTGAACACTTCATCATCCTAGTAGATAAACTGACAAAGCACGATACATTTACCACAGCAGTGCTATTCTAATCATAAATTTACCTCCGGAGTGCTACTCTAACCAAACATTTACCTCAGCGGTGCTGTTCTACTCATACATTTACTTCAGCGGTGCTATTCTACTCATACATTTACCTCAGCAGTTCTATTCTAATCATACATTTACTTCAGCAGTGCTAATCTAATTATACATTTACCTCAGTAGTGTTATTCTACTTATAAATAAACCTCAGCTCTGTTTTTATAGATAGATAGATAGATAGATAGATAGATAGATAGATAGATAGATAGATAGATAGATAGATAGATAGATAGATAGATAGATAGATAGATAGATAGATAGATACTTTATTGATCCCCGAGGGGAAATTTTGGATTTTTTATCGTAAATGTATCTCAGCAGTGTTGTTCTAAACACACATTTACCTCAACAGTGCTATTCTACTCACACGTTTACCTCAGCAGTGCTATTTTAAGAATTTCCCCCCGGGGATCAATAAAGTATCTATCTATCTATCTATCTATCTATCTATCTATCTATCTATCTATCTATCTATCTATCTTCTAAACATAGATTTACCTCAGCAGTGCTATTCTAATCGTAAATGTACCTCAGCAGTGCTATTCTAATCATACATTTACCTCAGCAGTGCTATTTTACTCATACATTTACCTTAGCAGTGCTATTCTGATTATACATTTACCTCAGCAGTGCTGTTCTAATCGTAAATTGACCTCAGCGGTGTTCTAATAGTTAATGTACCTCAGCTGTGCTATTCTAATCACACATTCATCTCAGAAGTGCTTTAGTTCAGCTGTTCTAATCACACATTCACCTCAGCAGTGCCATTCTAATCATGATTTTACCTTAGGGCTGTTGGTACTAATCTGCCAGTCTTCTAAATTGTACTTTTATTGGAAACAATGCAATATGACTACAAATAAAATCATTTAGAATTAAGTGTTATTTAATTTATTTGTTTGTACTCTGAAAGTGTTTTTTTTTTACTGTTTTCAGACAAACAATTTATGTTTCCAAATATTCAGTGCATTCTTATTAATTATATGAGCAGTGTAAGTTATGACGAGTGATGAGTTATGACGTTTAAAAGTGTGTTTTTGTTCAGATGTAGAGCTGTGCTTTATTGACGCAGTGTTTTTTAACACGGTGTGTAAAATGCTGTGATTTCAGGACCGGTATCTGCTGGTAATGGCGAGTTCGGAGACTGGAACGCTTTCTCCTCGGCGAGTCCTCCCGCCTCCGCCGGCTCCTCCACTGTCCCCGACCTCTTCAGCGATATACCCCCACCCACCTCCAACCCCGCCCCCTCCTCCACCCCCTCCGCCCAGCCCCCCTCCGCCGACCTCTTCCACCTGATGGGCTCCAACCACAGCAATCTCAGCTCCTCCCAAAGCATGACCTTCAGCATGTGCCCTCAGGGCACCGGGCTGCCCATGTCCCGATCACAGGTATGAGTGAAACTGGTACTGTAGTATATAGTGCAGTGCTGTGGAAAAGTATTCAACCCCCTACAGAGTTATTTCATTTTTTTATCTTTTTTTTTATTTTTTATTTTTTTATCATATTGCATGTATATATTTTAGATTATTAAAAAAAACTCTAATATCAGAAAATATCAAATAAATAAATAAAATATAACATAATTAAATAATTGTATTTATTATAGAAAAAAAAACTATCCAAACCAATCTAGCCCTGTGAGAAAAAAATATTTCCCCCCTAAATCTAATAAGCTTTACTGATAACTGCTAACGAGTCTTTCTCATCTCTGTGGAGGAATTTAGTTCCTCTCTTCTTTACAGAATTATTTTAATTCAGACACATTGGAGGATTTTCCAGCATAAAAGTCCTGTTTAAGATCATCCACAGCTAATCTGAGTCATTCAGACTTTAACTAAACCCTCCAAAAACTTTGGGTCATTGTCCTGCTGCAGAACCCAAGTACTCCTGAGCTTGAGGTCAGTAAGAAACAGATGGACGGATTCTGATTCTCCTTCAGGATTTTCTGGTGAAAAACAGCAGAATTTATCCTTCCATCATTTACAGCAAAGTTTTACCCAGCAGCCCCAGATCATCATCACATACACACACACTACCACCACCATGTTTTACATCGTTCAGTATGATGTTCTTTTTCTATTGTGCTAGTTTTATGCCAGATGTAACGGGACACCTTTCAAAAAGTTCCACTTTTGTCTCGTCAGTTCAAAGAATCAGGAGAATCAGAATCCGTCCATCTGTTGCTTACTGACCTCAAGCTCAGGAGTACTTTACTTGGGTTCTGCAGCAGGACAATGACCCTGTAAAGTTCTGGAGATCTTCATGATGTCATCAACTTAACTTCATCTCTTCTGGTTTTACAGACTTTAGGGGGACCCATCCACAGTTTGGGGGGTCCTCTGCTGCCGCAGCAGATGGGTGTTCAGAAGCCCGGTGGGAAAGTCTCCATGCCCGCCACGTGGTCCGACCCGAGCGTCAACATCAGCCTGGACTTCCTGTCTATGGGCATGAACCCTCCCAAACCCTCCCAGCCCACCCTCAACACCATGATGCAGCAAGGTATCTCACCAACATCCACCTGCAGCCGCTGAACCTGTTCACTCCAGACCTTTCATTCATTTCTACTGCATAGAAACCTTTTACATCCTTTAAATTCTACACCGACAGAGAGACGAAGGTTACAGCTACTTCATACTCGCACAGATTTCAGCTCTTACTCATGAATATTCATACATGTTCAAACATATTGCCTCTGACTGATTGGCTAACAGCACTGCGACACCAGGATGCAGTGAGACGGACAACAGTTAGAAAAGCTTAAAAAAAAAAAAAAAGACATTTTTACACTAGTAACAGTCTTTACAATGTCATATGTTACTTTACAACATGTGTAATAATGCCCTGCTAAGTGCAGTTCAGCCACTGACCTAGTCTTAGAGTCTCTTAGAATAAAACACCAAATCCACCGGAGATCCTATTTAAACCTATAGTTACTTACACACAGAGGTGGGTAGAGTTCAGGACCAGAAAATAAAAGTAAAAATCCACCCTGGGGTTTGTTTTGTTGGCTGAGCTGCAGCAGAGCCGCCCAGGCAGTTGGAACAAACAAAACCCCAGGGTGAATTTTTACTTTCTGGACCTGGATTACCCACCACTGTGTGTAAGTAACTACAGGTTTAAATAGGATGTCCGGTGGATTTTTACTTTTAACTAGTGTAAACAGAACTGTTCTAAACATCTAAACACCTACCTATCTCAATTGTACTTGGCTGGTGGTGTTTTTCCTCCATAGACTAATTCTAACCATTTGTTTCTTAGCTCTGAATTACTGGGTAAAGTATATAAACACTGATATGTTATTCGCACAAATAACACAGGAATGAACTGGATGCTGTTCCTAGAGCTGTTAGTTATCTCCTATCTGACGAGTTGGCGTCTCTGCCCGGCTTCAGCTCTGCCTGTGGGCGGTCCCGAGCCGAGGTGGGCGGGGCCATGAATACAAATTCACGGGTTGATGTAGACACGGTGCTTTTCCTGATCGACTCGTTTTGTTTTAATGAATAAAACGTTGAAGAGGTTGAGAAGGAGTTTCATCATGTGCAGCATCATAAACAACTACTACTGAGAGATACCTGCTGTATTTCAGAAAACTTATTTTAATAGTTACAGAGTTCTACGCAGCCCCTAAAGGGACATGGTGTATATTTTTTTTTTTACATAGTAAGTGGTGAGCACGACTTACTAAGTCGTGAGCACCACATACTAAGTCGTGAGCACGACTTACTAAGTCATGAGCACCACATACTAAGTCGTGAGCACGACTTACTAAGTCGTGAGCACGACTTACTAAGTCGTGAGCACCACATACTAAGTCGTGAGCACCACATACTAAGTCGTGAGCACGACTTACTAAGTCGTGAGCACGACTTACTAAGTCGTGAGCACGACTTACTAAGTCGTGAGCACCACTTACTAAGTCGTGAGCACCACTTACTAAGTCGTGAGCACCACATACTAAGTCGTGAGCACCAGATAATGGTAGCTAGCAAGCTATAGTTTAAACTGGCATATGTTCCACAGTGTAATGTGATTAACTAGCTAGGTTAGCTAATGCTATCTATATTTCATTGTGAAATGTTTTAGCTAACGTTAGCTAGGTTAGCTAATGTTATCTATATTTCATTGTGAAATGTTTTAGCTAACGTTAGCTAGGTTAGCTAATGTTATCTATATTTCATTGTGAAATGTTTTAGCTAACGTTAGCTAGGTTAGCTAATGGTAACTACTTTATTTCAGTGGGGAATGTTTTAGCTAACATTAGCTATGTTAGCTAATGGTAACTACTTTTTTTTCAGCGGGAAATGTTAACTAACGTTAGCCAGCTTACTCTTATTAGATGTACACAGAAAAGCTTTTGGGCAAACACACACACACACACACACACACACACCCACACCAAACACAGCGGATACTTTAACCCAAGCCTACCATATATTGTACAGAGAGCAATGAAAGCCTTAAAGCTAAGCTAACTTAGCTAGCATTAGGTTAGCAAGCTAGATCTTTGTAAAAGCAGCCTAAATTTGATCACACATGGCAGCTAAATAAATATGATTTTGTGTGGACTGTGGATTGTGTGTGTGTGTGTGTGTGTGTGTGTGTGTGTGTCCGCGTGCCCACGCCCAAACGCTCTTTCTGTGCACATCTAATAAGAGTTAGCTGGCTATCGTTAGCTAAAACATTTCACAATGAAATATAGATAACATTAGCTAACCTAGCTAGTTAATCACATTACACTGTGGAACATATGCCAGTTTAAACTATAGCTTGCTAGCTACCGTTATCTGGTGCTCACGACTTAGTAAGTGGTGCTCACGACTTAGCAAGTGGTGCTCACGACTTAGCAAGTGGTGCTCACGACTTAGTAAGTGGTGCTCACGACTTAGCAAGTGGTGCTCACGACTTAGCAAGTGGTGCTCACGACTTAGTAAGTCGTGCTCACGACTTAGTAAGTCGTGCTCACGACTTAGTATGTGGTGCTCACGACTTAGTAAGTCGTGCTCACGACTTAGTAAGTCGTGCTCACGACTTAGTAAGTCGTGCTCACGACTTAGTATGTGGTGCTCACGACTTAGTAAGTCGTGCTCACGACTTAGTAAGTCGTGCTCACGACTTAGTAAGTCGTGCTCACGACTTAGTATGTGGTGCTCACGACTTAGTAAGTCGTGCTCACGACTTAGTATGTGGTGCTCACGACTTAGTATGTGGTGCTCACGACTTAGTATGTGGTGCTCACGACTTAGTAAGTCGTGCTCACGACTTAGTAAGTTGTGCTCACGACTTAGTATGTGGTGCTCACGACTTAGTATGTGGTGCTCACGACTTAGTAAGTCGTGCTCACGACTTAGTAAGTCGTGCTCACGACTTAGTAAGTCGTGCTCACGACTTAGTATGTGGTGCTCACGACTTAGTAAGTCGTGCTCACGACTTAGTAAGTCGTGCTCACGACTTAGTAAGTCGTGCTCACGACTTAGTATGTGGTGCTCACGACTTAGTATGTGGTGCTCACGACTTAGTAAGTCCCTTTAGGGGCTCCGTAGAGTTCTCTGTGTTTTATGTGTTTTTTTCTAGTTATTATGATGATGATGAAAGTGTGTAAGTGTATGTATGCTGCATTAGTGTGTATAATAAAGCAGGATTTAACTGTTGTTTCTTCTCTCAGGCGTTCAGCCGCCCGTCAGCCTGGTCGCCCAGAACTTTGCTGGAATGTCTCTCAGCGCCCAGCCTGCAGGCGTGGCCCCCAGACCACCCATCAACCCCATGGTTGGCGGTGGGGGCATGGGCATGGGCATGCCACCCACTATGGCGACGGGCACCATGGGAATGGGCTCCATGGGCATTGGAGGAGTGCCTGCCGGTCAGGGACTAATGGGGGGGATGAACATGAACGTGGCACCCGTTGGCATGGGCCTTCCCGGTGGCCTTGGCATGGCTGGGATGGGTCAAGGCGTGAACCCGGCCGTGTTACAACCCAAACAAGATGCCTTCGCGAATTTCGGCAACTTTGGAAAATGAAGGAGGAAGAGAGGAGGAGCGTGAGGAACGAGTAAATGGAGTAACTGGTCCAAATAAACCTTCTGAAAAGGGGGGAGCTGCAGCCAGTAAAATGGACAAAACTGACCAAGCGAGCCATTGTCTGGACAATTCTATTTAATTTGTTGTTACAAAAACAGATAAACAGATAAAAGCGAAATGGGAATGGACACGGGGACGGGAATGGGAAAGGGATAGGGTGGTGGAGAACCCCACTATTTCCTCCTGGGGGTGTGGTTAAGGTGGGAAAGGAGGGGTTCTTAAGGGGTTTATGGGGGACCGACCGATGGTGGATGGTTCGGTGGTGATGGTTGAAAAAAAAAAAACACGTAACACGAAACGTAACTTCGTAAGTTAAATCCAACAGAAACAGCGCCCTCTGCAGTTCGGTATGTTTGCCAGTGGTTGTTTGGACACAGGCGTCACTCGCGTGAGATGTGTGTGTGCGTGTGCGCGTGTGTTTCTTCTTTGTCGCGTTGTTTTTTCCACGTATTCTCTCTCTCTGACCATTCTCTAATCTAATCTATTGGATCTGAATTCAGGAATTACCTCAACGCTCATTGATCATGCTGTGACTAAAAAAAAAAACGATGCAAGTGGTTCGTTCTGTGTAAATATCTCTTTTTCTTTTAGTTTTCGTTTTTCGTTCGTTTCTTTCTCCGTTTTTTTTTGTGACGATGAAGAAGAAAATAGGTAAATTATTGCGCTGTTTTAATCTGATACGGTTCTCGGATATCGTGCGTGAGGAGAACAATAATCTCTGAAGGTCACTGGAGTCTCACAGGTCCTCGTTTCGTTTCGTTTAGTTTCGTATTTATTGTTTGAGTGTTTTAAGATTTGAGAGTGAGTCTGTGTGTGTTTGGGGGTTTTCTCTCAAAACCATTAAATTCTCACATTATTAGAAATATTATAATTATTATTATTAAAACACTCCAATCCGCAGCATTTTTTGTGTGTAGGAAATCAGGAATGTGAAGGCCAGTATCCTGTCAGGTGTTCAGGTGATAATAATTATGACTATGGTGATGATGACTATGGTGATGATGACTATGGTGATGATGACGATGGTGATGATGACAAGGGTGATGATGGTGATGGTGATGTGGTAGTAGGCTACAGTCCGAGTATCTAAGCTGCTTCTCTCCAGATCACTGAAGAGCGCTCCTTAATGAAGCGTAAATTGCCTTTTCTCGATAATAAAACATAAACCAATCAGAACGAAGGACAGGAGCAGCCATCTTTCTTTCTTTTAAGATGTTTAGGTCAACAGATCTGCTGCTGGGAGATCTGAGCAGGGATTGGTGGGGGATAGGTTAGAGATATACTTGCTGTTTTTATCCGATACAAATCACAATGCAGGGGTTACAATTCAATATATCACAGTATTTTTCGATATTGTAATCACGGCTAAATATTGCGGCCGTTTAAAGCAAAATTTTGAAGAAAACAAAGTGTTCTAGTATAAAACACAATTATAAAATCATATTTATTAATCAAACATTGAGAACATAAAAAAACATCTAATCACAGAGTACAATACTAGTATCTAGTGGGCGGGGCTTAAACACAACCCTATATAAACCACTTCTGACACCAATCTTTACTAATCTAAACTAATAATTAAAAATCACTGTTTTAAAGCAAAATTTTAACATTTTGAAGAAAACTAATTGTCCTAGTAAAAAAAAATTAAAATAATTTTTATTAGTCAAAACATTGCGAACATAAACAACATCTAACCACAGAGTGCATTACTGCTATCTAGTGGGCGGGGCTTAAACACAACACTAGATATAAACCACTTCTGACACCAATCTTTACTAATCTAAACTAATAATTTAAAAAAATCACTTTCAAAGAAATTTTGAAGAAAACAAAGTGTCCTAGTATTAAAAACATGGATCATATTTATTAATCAAAACATTGCAAACATAAAAGAACATCTCATCACAGAGTGCATTACTGCTATCTAGTGGGCGGGGCTTAAACGCAACCCTATATAAACAATTTCTGACCCCAATTTTCACGAATCAAAACTAATAATTAAAAATCAATACTGTGTTTTAAAAAAGATACAGTATTATAAACAAAATGTTTCTGATATGATGTGACATGATATAGATATTTTCATACTTTCTTTTAGTTTTAAACCAATTTATTTTAAACCTTTGCGTCAAACCTACGCCATATGCCCAATGTGCACCTCCCCAGAAATGTAACTACGTGATGCGGACAGCATCAGCAGCTCTGATTGGTCCGCTGATCCGCTTAAACGTTCCCGCCTTCGCATTTTAAAGTGCGGAGCTTCACAGAAGTGTAAACGTGGGCGGCTGCGTAGGGCGCTCGCACAGGAAACGCCATTCACAAGTATAAACTGAATTTCCCTTTACTGGAAGCTTCCACACATCGTACACATGTCGGTAGCTGTTCTTAAAAACTTTAATATATATTACTTATTTCTGTTTTCTGAGTGTTGCACTGCCCCCTATTGTTTTCTGTGTGTACTACACCTCGCAAACTTCATGTTGTGTTAATTTTTGAGGATGCACCCAATTATTAAAGCACCGAACAAACATGCAGTCATATGCAAGGTAGCCAGCATGCATACACAAACGTAATACATAACAGCAAGTATATCTCTACCCACTAACTAAACTTCAGTGCTTTTATTTACACTGTAGAGAAAAGAAAAGGCGTTTAAAAGATGTTAAACTGACGTTAAAGTTGAGTTGCAGGCGGTGGAGAGAAATCTTGCAAATGTAACGGAAAACTACTTGAATTGGTGTTTATAATGCCTCATAAAACTGTCACAACTAACATGTTACAGTGCATGAAATGAACTGAAGTGTGTTACTGGTATTATATTTTATTTTATTTTATTTTATTTTGCTTGCATCCTTTTAATGCATCGCCTCAAGTCAGTGTTACTCTTGTTGTCAGACATGCTCTGACTGCTATCAGGCCTCTGAGTGTGTTTACATTCCCTCAAATATCCGTTCATAATCAGATTACTGCATTTATCTGATTATCTGATTATTCAGGTAGTGATGTAAAAAAAATAAACTGATTTCTTAGATTCTTTTAGAGTAAGTTTTAAAAATCAGAGGACGAGATTATTCAGATTAATCAGATTAATCAGATAAAAAGAACTGTGTTTTATCTTATTAATCAGATTTCCTAGTGAATGCACACTCCTAATTACTGAGATTGTAGCCTAATAATTGGATTATTGCAGTCATCTAAATTATTCAATGTAAATATAAACATCACACTTTTTTAGATTTCTTAAATTGAAGTGAGGCCTAAAAATCTGAATAAGAAATCTGATTAAGATATGTGGATTTTAGTGCAGTAATCCAATTTAATCCAGTTTAATCCAAGTTAAAGTGCATACTTCGATTTCTTAGACCAGAGTGAGGTGTCTTCTTCAAATCTGATTAATAAATCTAATAAATCTGTATTTGAGCTCAGTAATCAGATTTCTCAGTGCATGTACACGCTTAATTTCTGGAATTATAGCCCAACAGTTGGATTATTGCCATTATCTAAATTATTCACTGTAAATATAAACAGCACACTTTCTTAG
The DNA here is from genome assembly GCF_023375975.1 of Astyanax mexicanus. NCBI lineage: Eukaryota > Metazoa > Chordata > Actinopteri > Characiformes > Acestrorhamphidae > Astyanax > Astyanax mexicanus. The sequence goes on along the minus strand of NC_064424.1, from coordinate 458,074 downwards.
AATTCTTAAATTGAAGTAATTGAAGGTCTAAAAATCTGATTAAGAAATCTGGATTTTAGTGCAGTAATCCAATTTGATCCAGTTTAATCCAAGTTAAAGAGCATACTTCAATTTCTTCAAATCTGATTAATAAGTCTGATAAAGAGAGCTGTATTTGAGCTCAGTAATCAGATTTCTCAGTGCATGCACACTCTTAATTTCTGAGATTGTAGCCCAATAATTGGATTATTGCAGTTATCTGATTATGCAGTGAGGTAAACTCTTCTTAAATTGGAGTAAGGTCTAGAAATCAGTTTTAAGAAATTTGTTAAAGCAAGCTAAATCAGATTTCTCAGTGCATGCACACTCTTTAAAAAGCTTTAGTAAAAGTTTAGTAAAAGCTTGAATTTAAAAGTGAATTTAAGTAAAAATTGTAGTAAAATTAGATGTCTTCTTCACGTCCTATTCAGTGAGTTTATTGGCTGGTTGCAGAACAAAAATCAGATTATTGTCACTCTGTTATAGTCTGCAGTTTTCCTGTTGTCTGATTATCTAAGATTACTGATAATCTGTGATATTCTACAGTAATGGGATTATGATTTTAATGTGAACGCACTCAGTGGAGGCATGGTGAACTCCAGATGAATCTGTAATGTTTTATGTTTTTATCATGTTTATATTTTCTCCAGATGCTGCTGTTCTACAGCCCCTCCATTCCACTCAGACATCCTGTTAAAAAATGACCAAATCTTTATTTTATTACTCTTGAGATTATTATTGTATAGGGGTTTAGTTTCTTATTTTAATACTTTAACATTAAACAGAACCTGTGCGTATTATTATGGTCTAGGCGTGGGCAGGCTGTTGAGAAGACACTTACTAGTTTATGCATCTATGAAAAAAAAGAGAGAGAGATTGAGAGAAAGATCAAACGTCTCTTTCATGAAATAGTTTCTTTTAAAATTTTACTTTTTTTTATTTGATTGTACTCAATAAATAATTCTGTATGACATTAAACAGTTGCCTAACACTTCACTCTCATGCTTTATGTAATAATGCTTTCCTTAAACTTTTTGGGGACAAAACCAAACAAAATCCAAATTAAACATTTTTAGCAGTTTTTTTTTTTATAAATTTTGCCTTTTATTTACCATTTATTAAATAAATTAGCCTAGATGTATTTTTGTTTCGATTTTTAAATAAAAAGCTACAACTACAAAACTAGCAGACATAACAACAAAAAATACAATTGATTTACCTCAGCAGTAAAGCTATTCTAATCATACATTTACCTCAGCAGTGCTATTCTAATCATACATTTACCTCAGCAGTGATGATCTAATCACACATTTATCTCAGCAGTGAAAATCTAATCACACATTTACCTCAACAATGCTATTCTCATTATACATTTACCTCAGCACTGCTATTCTAATCACACATTTACCTCAGCAATGCTATTCTAATCATACATTTACCTCAGCAGTTCTGTTCTAATCATACATTTACCTCAGCAGTGATGTTCTAATCATACATTTACTTTGGCAGTCATGTTCTAATCATACATTTACCTCCGCCGTGCAATTCTAATCACACATTTACCTCAGCAGTGCTATTCGAATCATACCTTTACCTCAGCAGTGATGTTCTAATTACACATTTACCTCAGCAATGCTATTCTAATCACATTTTACCTCAGCAGTGCAATTCTAATCATACATTTACCTCAGCAGAGCAATTCTAAACACATTTTTACCTCAGCAATGCTATTCTAATCATACATTTACCTCAGAAGTGATATTCTAATCACATATTTACCTCAGCAGTGATTTTCTAATAATACATTTACCTCAGCAGTGCTATTCCAATCATACATTTACCTCAGCAGTGCTATTCTAATCATACATTTACCTCAGCAGTGCTATTCTAATCATACATTTACCCCAGCAGTGCAATTCTAAACACATTTTTACCTCAGCAATGCTATTCTAATAATACATTTACCTCAGAAGTGATATTCTAATCACATATTTACCTCAGCAGTGATTTTCTAATAATACATTTACCTCAGCAGTGCTATTCCAATCATACATTTACCTCAGCAGTGCTATTCGAATCATACATTTACCCCAGCAGTGCAATTCTAAACACATTTTTACCTCAGCAATGCTATTCTAATTATACATTTACCTCAGAAGTGATATTCTAATCACATATTTACCTCAGCAGTGGTTTTCTAATCATACATTAACCTCAGCAGAGCTGTTCTACTCATACTTTTACCTCAGAAGTGCTACTCTAATCACATATTTACCTCAGCAGTGCTATTCTAATCATACATTTACCTCAGCAGTGCTATTCCAATCATACATTTACCTCAGCAGTGCTATTCTAATCATACATTTACCTCAGCAGTGCTATTCTAATCGTACATTTACCTCAGCAGAGCAATTCTAAACACATTTTTACCTCAGCAATGCTATTCTAATCATACATTTACCTCAGAAGTGATATTCTAATCACATATTTACCTCAGCAGTGATTTTCTAATAATACATTTACCTCAGCAGTGCTATTCCAATCATACATTTACCTCAGCAGTGCTATTCTAATCATACATTTACCTCAGCAGTGCTATTCTAATCATACATTTACCCCAGCAGTGCAATTCTAAACACATTTTTACCTCAGCAATGCTATTCTAATCATACATTTACCTCAGCAGTTCTGTTCTAATCATACATTTACCTCAGCAGTGATGTTCTAATCATACATTTACTTTGGCAGTCATGTTCTAATCATACATTTACCTCCGCCGTGCAATTCTAATCACACATTTACCTCAGCAGTGCTATTCGAATCATACCTTTACCTCAGCAGTGATGTTCTAATTACACATTTACCTCAGCAATGCTATTCTAATCACATTTTACCTCAGCAGTGCAATTCTAATCATACATTTACCTCAGCAGAGCAATTCTAAACACATTTTTACCTCAGCAATGCTATTCTAATCATACATTTACCTCAGAAGTGATATTCTAATCACATATTTACCTCAGCAGTGATTTTCTAATAATACATTTACCTCAGCAGTGCTATTCCAATCATACATTTACCTCAGCAGTGCTATTCTAATCATACATTTACCTCAGCAGTGCTATTCTAATCATACATTTACCTCAGCAGAGCAATTCTAAACACATTTTTACCTCAGCAATGCTATTCTAATCATACATTTACCTCAGAAGTGATATTCTAATCATACATTTACCTCAGCAGTGCTATTCTAATCATACATTTACCTCAGCAGAGCAATTCTAAACACATTTTTACCTCAGCAATGCTATTCTAATCATACATTTACCTCAGAAGTGATATTCTAATCACATATTTACCTCAGCAGTGATTTTCTAATAATACATTTACCTCAGCAGTGCTATTCCAATCATACATTTACCTCAGCAGTGCTATTCGAATCATACATTTACCCCAGCAGTGCAATTCTAAACACATTTTTACTTCAGCAATGCTATTCTAATTATACATTTACCTCAGCAGAGCTGTTCTACTCATACTTTTACCTCAGAAGTGCTACTCTAATCACATATTTACCTCAGCAGTGCTATTCTAATCATACATTTACCTCAGCAGTGCTATTCCAATCATACATTTACCTCAGCAGTGCTATTCTAATCATACATTTACCTCAGCAGTGCTATTCTAATCGTACATTTACCTCAGCAGTGTTATTTAATCACATATTTACCTCAGCAGTGCTGTTCTAATCATAGTTTCACCATTAAATCAGTACTGAAATGTTCCTCTTCAGAAACATCTCTGCAGTTAACCAGTCACGTGGTGCCCCCTGGTGGGGAGATAACAGTCTGATAAAGAGTGACAAAGAACGAGCCTCACACAGAAATTCAGTAGTTTACACAAGTAGAAATGTGTGTTACAGTTATGTGTGGTTTAAGAGATTTCTGTAATATAATTGTAGATAGTTTCTGTTTTGGATTAAATCTCGTCATACTTATAATAACAGGGATGGGGGGGGGGCATAGCAAACAAGTACATACAGTAAAATAGACACAGACAATTCAATTCAGAGATATACTTATTACAAAGTCAACAATTAAATATGTGACAATGACAAATCAACAAAGAGGTAAAAAATATTTTCTCACTAGATTTATAGATATTCTACCAATCACTGACTGTTAAAAAATGTAGCTTAGTTAATTTTAGCTGTTAAAATATTCCATTCTAACTATATTTATATTTTTCTTGGCGTCTGTAAAAAACTGGCATTAACATCCTTTACTAAATTAAAGTGAACTGAGGGAGAAGATCTGAGTTATTCTTTAGAAGACATAAATGCGAGTGGTATACTTAGACTGAATAGTTTAGATAGTATGTCTGTAAAAATACATATATTTGCTTCTTTGGGACATTTACAATTCGAATTTTGACTTGTAGTAATAACATCGATATTTAAGACTTTTTTTAGATATTTTTACTAAATATAATAATAATGACAATGGAGATATCTGTGATTATAATTTCTGCTGGTAATAAAGTGATTATGGATTTTTGTAACTGGAGTTTTTACTAGTAAAATGTAATTATATATTAATCAAATCAAATTTACAAATATCTAAGTACAGATACAGCATTTTAATACTTAAGTACAGTAGTGAAGTAAAAATAATACTCCAGTAGATACCAATACAGCATTTTAGTAATTAAATGAAGTAATTCTACTTCCTTACTATACAAGTTAGTTGAATGTGTTAGGTGAAAGGTGAACATTGCTTGCATGTTGGGGTAACGTTAGTTGAACATTTCTTTAACGTTAGTTGAACATTTGGTGAATACTTGAATGTTAGTTGAACATTACTTGAACGGTAGTTTAACACTAGTTAAACGTTTGGTGAATGTTACTTAGATGTTAAGTAAACCCTCCTTGAAAGTTAGCTTAATGCTAGTTAAACATCAGTTGAATCTTAGTTTAACATTAGTTTAACGTTTTATGAACATTTACTTGAATGTTAGTTAAACGCTAGGTAAACATTAGTTGAACGTTAGGTGAATATTTGTTGAATGTTAGGGGAGCGTTAGTTGAATGTTAGTTAAGAGTAGTTGAACGTTTGGTGAACGTTACTTGAATGTTAGTTAATATTAGTTGAAGGTTAGGTAAACGTTAGTTGTACGTTAGCTGAATATTTGTTGAATGTTAGTTAAACATTAGGGGAGCATTAGTTGAATGTTAGTTTAATATTAGTTGAACGTTACTTGAATGTTAATTGAACGTTAGGCAGGTATGTATAAAGTACTAGAGACCCAGACTTGAGTAAAAGTGCAAGTGCTCTGTCAAAAAAGTGACTCCTTATGTGTTAATTTAAAATGCAGGAAGTAATATAAAAAATATAAACATTGAATGGGTAAAGGTGTTCAAACATGTTACTAGTACTGTATGTTTTACATTAGTAATTAATTTTACATATTTGATAATTTGCTAATTCATTCATTTATGCGTCAAAAAATCTGAGGATTCATTCGGGAGCTGAAAAGCTCCAAAGAACCGACTCTCTTAAAAGATCCGATTCTCATCGCTTGTGTGCAGCTGATTGATTCATATTCAGGGGACTGTGGTGAAAGAACAGCGCTTGACTGGCATGTCGATGGTCCAATGAGAAGCCAAGGATCTCACCTGTGGGCGTGACGGACGCCCGGTTTGGCCAATCAGAGTGTAGAGAAGTGTGTGAGCCGGTGAGCTGGCGGGCAGTGGGCTGGATGTGTAGTTTAGAGGAGTAATGGCGGAGTCTGTAGATGGAGAAAGCGTTGCGGCGGCCGGAGACAACAGGTGAGCAGATATCACCGCGGAGCGTTTACTGCGCTTACTTTTACTGCTGCATGTTATACAGGTACATACGCGGGGATTAGTAGCTCGTTTAGCGGAATTTCAGCCCCTAAATCCCGCTTTACGGGCTGAGAAACACCGCCACACAAAGTCCGGCTAGCGCTCGAAGCTAACCGGCTAACTAACTGTAACACTAACATTAGCTTAGCATTAGCATTAGCCAAACAGCCACCTCAGCCTCTGCGCCGCCGCATTCTCAGTTTATCTATTAAACCTCAGAAACTGGGTTAATTAACTGCACTGCAGGCAGCGCACACTGATATACAACACATATTTACACACATTTATGTGTAAAATCAGTTTAAAATGGTTTAATATCACGTTTTTCTGAGGAGAGCCGCTGCAGCGTGTCTGTATTGTGTTTAGCCTAACGTACATTTACCTCAGTCGGTAGTTAGCTAACTTAGGTTAGCTAGCAGTAGTTATCGTTAATTGGCGTTAGCTGTAAAACTAATTGTTTTATTTTGCTAAATGTTCGTGTTTAGTTATGGATTTCTCTGGCCCTGAAATGTTTTATTGACATTTAGTGATATTTTTTGACGTATTTTATTTAGTTTGCTTAACTTTATTGGTTCCATAACATAACAGTTAGCATAGCGTTAGCTAGGTTAGCCTTGGTGTTTGGAAAAATAAAAAAGAAACACTAAGTTAGCTAAGCAAGTTATTTAATTAGCTATAGTTATAATAACTAGGTAAATTGTGTGGTTTGAGGTCAAGCTAACATATGTTTAGTTAATTTAGTGATTTAAGAAGCCCATATGATATTTAGGTTAGTTAGTTAATTGCTTCAGGCTAGAGCTGGGCAATAACTTAAATCGATATTTTTGGATATTTTATTGTGCTATGTCCAGAAACGATCAGAATTCAGAAACATTAATTTAAAGACAGAGCCAAAAATATTTTTTTCGCTTTCTAAAGTTTATGGGCTATATTACTGACTAAAACTAACTAAAACTCAGTAATTAAGCATTCATTCTGCGGGCAGCATACACTGATATACAACACACAGGTTAGTTTAGCTAAATATATTTGAGTAAACGCATTTTAATATAGATTAATACAATTTGAGGAGAGCAGCTGCTGCGTGTCTGTATTGTGTTTAACCAATGATAAGTGCCACAGCCGGTGGTTATTTGGCTTTAGGTAACGTTGTTATTTATCGTTAATTTGTGTTAAATGTAACTTAACTCAACTGCAAAACTGATGGTTTTATCTTGGTACAAGTTAGTGTTAGCTAGAGGTTTTTCTGACCCTGAGATGTTTTAGCTAGATTTATATGGTGATATTTCTAACGTATGTTTGCTTAGTTTGCTTAACTTTATTAGTTGACACTAGATAACGACCCATAACAGTTAACATAGCGTTAGTTGGGTTAGCCTTGGTGGCTGTAAAAATAAAGAAAAAACTAGCTAAGCAATATAGCTATTTATCCTATCTAGCTAAACTGTGTGGTTTGAGGTAGTTTAGCTATCTAGTGTTTTAAAGGGGTGCTAAACCCTAAAACATATTTTTTTCCATGAATGGCTGAAATGTGCCGCTTTTAAAGTAATAAAACATACTATTCCTACTTAATTTTTTTAATAAACATTTCCTAAACTTAAAAAAAAACTCATTTGTGGAACTTAAGTACAGTAGTGAAGTAAAAATAATACTCCAGTAAAGTAACGTTACAGATACAGCATTTTTGTACTTAAGTACAGTAGTGAAGAAGTATACTTCCACACGATAAATCTTTGATGATAGTTAAATGTTAGGGCAATGTTAGTTGAATTTAAGGTAATTTAGGAACTTAGGAGAACATCATCTGAACGTTGCCTGAATGTTAGTCAATGTTAGTTTTACAATATAGGAAATAATATAAAAATATCTTAGCTAGAGGTTTCTCTAGCCCTTAAATGTTATAGCTTGTTATGTGGAGATATTAATATATAAACGTATTTGTTCTTAGTTTGCCTGATAGTTTATACTTTAAAAGTATAGATATTGACCCATAACTATATTTTTAAATAATGTATCCATTATGATCCATAATGAATCCAATATTTAATGGGTCATTTTTTGCTATTTCTATTTACCTGGAAAAAAAGGTTATTTCAGTTAATCTAATGATTAATACAGAAATCTAGAATTAATGTTGTTTGGGTAATGGTTAGGCAATCTTAAGCCTTAATATTAAACCCAGCTAAAAGAAAACGAGCAGAATCAAGATGATTATTATAATGTTATGGCTGGTCAGTGTAATGTATATATGTAGTGGGTTTTAATGTTGTGGCTGATCTGTGTTTGATCTGTGCACGAATAACCGTCCTATAGATTCCGTGCCTAGAGATTCACACCACTACTCTTATCTTCCTCTATAGGAAAGAAAAGAGACCTGCAGATGTTATAATCTGCTATGGTCTGCACATTAACTATAGTTATAACTCTTGCGTTATCAGAAAGCAGAGTCAGTAGTGCAGCATTCATTTGTTTTTGCTGCACTACTGAGTCAAATAATATGAAAAGTGGTGCTGCTGCTGCCTGTGGCTGTAAATGAACTGCTGACTGATTGTGGAAAAACAAATTTAGATCAATGAAGTTTAATACTGGCTGGGGATGCAGTGGCATCAGTGATTAACATTTAACAATACACTGTGAATTGTATTATGGTTTGTGGTTCTGTTCAGTTGGCTATTTAGATTTTTAAAAAAATTCCACAAAACATTTCAGTCCAACCCCATTTCTATTTTGTACTGTACCCATTGCTTTGGAGTGTAATGCTACAGTGGTTCTTTCCACTTAAGCTGAAGAACCACTAGAGTTAATGCTATTGCTGCTCCAGCAGTGCTAGCCAGGGTTAGCAGCAGGCTCAAGCCAATTATACTCACCTCACTGATTGCTGCTGTTGTTGCAGAATGGCGCTGCAGCAAGCCCTTCGTTTTCGAAGCCCCGCCCCTCCACCCGGTACAGTGATGCGAGGTCCTCCACCGCTGCTGCGCCCCCCGCCGCCTCCCTTCGCCATGATGAGAGGACCTCCCCCACCCCCCAGACCTCCGTTTGGAAGACCTCCCTTTGATCCTACTATGCCACCTATCCCACCGCCTGGTGCCATGCCCCCACCAATTGGGCCTCCACACTTGCAGGTATGATCCGTTTCTGAATCAGTTCCTAAAGTAGCCTTTAACAAATATTTTAAATAAAAAAAATAGCTAAACACTAGCAGTAATGCTAATGCTGCTCCAGCAGTGCTAGCCAGGGTTAGCAGCAGGCTCAGGCCAATTATACTCATCTCACCGATTGCTATTGTTAAAAAAAAAAAAAATCTTTTAAAGTCAAATGAGTGCTGAATGTTAATATACACAGATTTCTCTCATGAAAACTGTTAATTTGAGTGAGTAAAGTGCTTCAGTTTACTTACAGTTAGCGTAGATTTACAGATTTACACTAAGGCTGGGTGCAGCAGCATTAGTAGCTAAACTGAACTAGCTAAACCTAAACTGAGGAGCCCTGAGTGTTCGGGTAAGCCAGGGCGATATTAGCTAGCAGTTCGTCCGACCGAGCATGTTTTAACGAGGTAAACGCATAGACTACAGTCCAATATACTCAACTCTGAACAATGAAAGCTAAGCTAGCACTAGCGGCTAAAGCTGATCCAGCAGTGCTAGCTGCGGTTAACAGCAGGCTACAGGCTGATAACTCACCTCACCTGAACGGTGAAAGAGCTAGTGCTTAGCACGGTTATTGGCTAATGCTAATACTGCTGGAGAACTAAACTGAATCTCCTGTATAACTCTGTACTTCAGTGGAGTGGCTTTGCTGCTCCTTAATACCTGACTGATAGAATTCATACATAAGGAGCACCGGATTAGAGATGAGGAGCTCTGATGATTTTTGGTGAAATTAAAAGGTTTTAAGTGCGTTTTATCGTGTGAAAAAATACATTACAGAAACTCTTAGTTCTAACAGATCTAATTCTGTGAAATGTTTGTGTTCTTTTGCTCCTGTTGATTATTTTGAGGATTATTGATCACTTTTGCTTTGTCTTCTGGATCTTTAGAGGCCACCCTTCATGCCACCTCCCATTGGCAACATGCCTCCCCCTCCCGGCATGATCTTCCCTCCCGGAATGCCACCAGTGCCAGCTTCAGGAGCTCCTGGTACCCTGACCACTGAGGAGATATGGGTAGAGAACACCACCCCAGAGGGCAAGGTACTGAACCCGTCTGTAGAACACACTGCTTTAAAGAGTAGTAATGTGATAAAGGGCCTGCAGTCACCTAGCAACACTTAAGCAGCCACTACAAATATGATGGCAACCATCTGGAATACCATAGCAACTGCCTTGCAACACCGTACCAACCATCTCTGATTTTATAGCAGAGACTTAGCAACCTCTTAGCAGAACCGTAGGAAGCACCTGGAATACCATAGCAACTGCCTAGCAACCACTCTGGATATTGCGACCTAACAAACACCTGGAATACTTTAGCAACACTTAAGCAACCACCACCTGGAATACCTTAGCAACTGCCTCGCAACACTTAATAATAATGATAAAAATATGAATAATTTTATTTATATAGCGCCTTTCCTGAAAACTCAAAGCGTTTAACAACACAGTCATAGACAGAAGGTACAGTGCATAAGAACAAACATGCATACAAACACTTACACGTAACATGATGAGTAACATAAAATAAAATAAGGTTTCCAAGTAAAAGTATATTAACAGCAATAAGCTTAACAATCACCACAGATATGATGGCAACCATCTGGAACACCTTTGCAATTGCCTTGCAACACCGTACCAACCACTTCAGATATTATAGCAGTGGCCTAGCCACCTCTTAGTGACACCGTGGCAAGCTTCTGAAATACCTTAGCAACCACTTAACAGTAACATGGCAACCATTTGGGGAAGCATAGCAAGTACCTGGCAACCACCTGGAATACCTTTGCAACCAAGCCAACATATTGTATAAGATGCTAGATACCTAGTAATATCTTAACTACCTCCTGGAATACCTTAGCAACTGCCTTGCAACCAACTTTGGTATGATGGCGACAACTTAGCAACACCGTAGTAGCATGTGCCTGGAATACTTAAGCAACTGTTGAGAAACACCTAAGCAACCCCTACAAAAATCATAGCAGCTACCTTACAAACAATCAACACCTAACAAACTAGCTTAGATATTATTCCAATGAAGCCGCATTCACTTAGAAACACTATATCGGCCACTAACAACACCTTATTAACCACCTGGGAAAAGATGGTAGCTGCTAATTTACCAATCACTTGATAAGCCATAGCAATAACACAGCAACTTAGCAACTATTTAATTTTTTTCTCATTTTAAAATGTTACTTTTTCAAGCCAACTTTCCCTTTCATTTGTAAACTTTCCCCCTCTGTTTTAATTTCTGTATTCTGGTCAGTAAGAGCTTGTATTCACCCTCAGGCTGTTGCGTTTCTTAGGTGTACTACTACAACGCCCGAACCCGTGAATCAGCCTGGACCAAACCAGAGGGAGTGAAGATCATCCAGCAGTCAGAGCTCAACCCCATGATGTCCTCCCAGCCGGGGGCAGGAGCCTCCCCCGGCGGCCCGGCGTCTGCTGCCGTCAGTACTGCTGCTTCGGTGACTCCCGCCCAGCCTGCCTCCCCCACCCACACCCTCAGTGCCAGCCCTGAACCCAGCACCAGCCCCGTCCCTGCGGTGACCCAGCCCGTGCCCTGTGAGTACCCAAATCTGGACCAGTGTCTGAACCGAGCTTCAGGAGTGTGTTGCCCTGTTTTCTGTTCTGTATTTAGTCGATATGTTTAGGTTTCACACTGCAGAGTTTAGTGACTGATTTACCAAACAACTTTACTACATCCTGTCCTAAGAGTTTTCCTTTAATGGACATTTATTGGTTTGTAGAACAGTGTCAGTGCTAGTGCTGTGCGATATGAGGATAAATATCGTGGGGACGATAGAAAAGTATCTATTGTGCTACTTACCTTCTATCATCCCTATCGTTTCTACAGTAATTTCATCAATTATTCATGCAAACATATAAAGTAGGCTACGATGAAATGTATTGGCGTAGTCACTTTGCATAAACTGGGTTTATAAAAGTGATAATAAAGTAATCTTCACAAAAAAGCTTAATAATGTGGTTTTGTGACGCTGCTTTACGTTATTAAACTCATGAGAGCTGAACAATGGAGACGCATTGTTCTTTTGAAAAAATAAATGATCTACTGCATCTACCTCATCTGTTTTCATTTGATATTCACATATATATTGCTGCACTGAAAGGTAGTAATTCTCATTTGTGAAAGTTTGGTTTAATGTCACTTTGAAATAAAGTTGGAAAAAAAGTAAGCAATGATATTATTTAGTAAATATTTTTTAAAGAATAACTGAAAACATACTTAAATGTGGTATATCATGGTATATATCGTTATCGTGATATAAAAAAAAAATCTATATCGCGATATATGATTTTTCCCATATCGCCCAGCACTAGTTCTTTTCAGCAGGTGAATTTTCCCTCCTTCCAGAGTCCGGCTTAATCGCCCAGTTAGGGGTGGGTGATATGGCCCTAAAATAAAAATCACAATATTTTTTTTGGTAGTTTCACAATTTTAATTATTTTGAGAATATAGTACTGCAAAAAAATTAAAATTAAATGTTATCAGATTTATCAGATTTGTGGCAGAAGTCAATGATCCAGAATATGATACTAATCTGGCCTTGACTTTCAGGTGATGAAAAGCACTAAAAGAATAAATAATAAAGTTTAAATAAAGTCTTAATGCATGGTTTTAGTTAAAAACAATGATAAATTATAAAAATTGGAGTCTAACTGAAATGACAATGTTAAAATTTCTTGACTCTTCTTAATCTGCAGCTCCTGTGATATCCGAGGTGCCCCCTGTGGTCTCCACTCCTCCTGCCACTGTGACTCCAGTCGCTGTGGTCAGTGTTCCCACAGTCACTGCCACCGTTACGGCCGTGCAGACCATGCCATTACTGCCCCAGAGCCTCCCGCCGGGCCTGCCTCACGCCGTGGCCCAGCCGCCCACCGCCATCCCAGCCTTCTCCCCGGTCATGGTGCCCCCATTCAGAGTGCCTTTACCCGGCATGCACATCCCCCTGCCAGGTACACACCACCTTCATCATGATAATCACAACAATAATTATAATAATAATGCTTCTCTGTTACTCTAAAACCATGAGGTGCAGAATTAAAACTGGGCAGTATATCAATGTTTTATTGAATCATGATACACTATTTTCTTGTCGTACCGACAATATATAGCTCTGGCAAAAAATAAGAAATCACTTAAAAATGATGAGTTTCTTTGATTTTACCAAATTAAAAACCTCTGGAATATAATCAAGAGGAAGATGGATGATCACAAACCATCAAACCACCAAACTGAACTGCTTGAATTTTTACACCAGGAGTAAAGCAGCATAAAGTTATCCAAAAGCAGTGTGTAAGACTGGTGGAGGAGAACATGATGCCAAGATGCATGAAAAAAAACTGTGATTAAAAACCAACCAGGGTTATTCCACCAAATATTGATTATTTCTGAACTCTTAAAACTTTATGAATATGAACTTGTTTTCTTTGTATTATTTGAGCTCAGAAAGCTCTGCATCTTTTTTGTTATTTTATCCATTTCTCATTTTTTGTAAATAAATGCTCTAAGTGAGAATATTTTTAACATAAACCTATAAATAGCAAAATCAGAGAAACTGATTCAGAAATAAATATGGTCTTATAAATCCTCAATATTCAGCTCTGGAAAAATTTACATCAGTGCTTAAAGAAAACTGACTCTAATGTACATTTTATTACAGAAAATGTATAAAATCCTGTGCAAAATAAATTACAAAAGAGTATTAGAATAGTAGAATTTGTCAAAAATGTGGTTATTTGGTTTTGTACATGTATGTATTGTTTTAAAATTTCGATAGCAAGATACATTTTTCTTGTTGTAACCGAAAGAAAACATTCTTAACTTTTGAACAAATTCTAAATTTACTGTTTGATTTTAAAATTGTCCTGTTCAAAACACTCATACGTCAATGACGCATCCAAATACACTGTGATTTATGAAAATATCTTGAAATATTGTGATGTAGTATAGTGTGTGATTATACGCACACCTACAATTGTATAGTAACAATCAAATTTGATATATATATATAGCATGATATACAATTTTTGCCATTGTTCAGTGCTACGTGAAATTGTAGTTGTAAGAGTACTTAATAGTTTGACATGAAAGAGATTTAATATTTAAGCACACTGGTGTCTGTATAATTCTGAATGTAATGTTCTGTACTGTCCAGCAGGTGGCAGCACCTTCCTAGTTTTTTGGTTGTTAAGTCGTAGTTTTTTGGTGCATCTCTTCACATGTGAATGTTTGGTGTGTGATTTACTGTAACACTTTAAATTAAATTAAAATACTGTGTGTTTTGTTAGGTATGCTGCCAGGTATGGCCCCTCCATTAGTGCCCATGATGCACCCACAGCTGACGATCACCGCGGCGCCCTCCGCCCTGGCCGGAGTGATCCCGCTCCCCGAATGGACCGAGTACAAAACCGTGGACGGCAAGACTTACTACTACAACAGCCGCACGCAGGAATCCACCTGGGATAAACCGACCGAGCTGAAGGAGAAAGGTGCAGTTTTACTGTTCTAACCTATTAAAGCAGTTAAGTAAACTAATGGAGCTGACCAACAGAAGTAACAGAAAACAAAAAAACAGCATTTTAATATGGTATAAGACTTAATTTACAAAAATATTTTTAAAATATTAAGATATAAAACAAATAAGGTAAAATAATAATTTAAGAGTAGGAATCATCATAAAATCATAGGTTCAAAAAGGTAATAGAACTAATGAAAATTCAACTACAGATGAATAAATAAAAAAATAAACACAAAAGAGTAAAATATAAATAAGCAATACCCAAAAATAATAAAAGGAAAGAAACTAAAAAAAAAATTAAAAAGATAAAACTGAGTTATAAAACTTATCAACTATTTAATCAGGCTGAGCTAAAGTAACATCTTAAACAAAACAATAAACATTAAAAGACAAGAAGAGCATTAGAAAAAAACAAACAAACTAATATTTAATTAGGAAGAATTAAATTAATTCAGAATAAAAGGATAAGTGGACAATACAATGCAGAAAAAAGATACAAATATAATTGAAAACCAAAAAAATAAGTAAATAGAAGTAAAGATAAAGTAAAAAGATAAAACAGAATCCATATGTAAATACAGTGCATACAGTAAATAATTAAAAATAATAATAATAATAATAATAAAAAAGCAATATAAACCCAATTTAGGAAAAGCATAACATGTGATGTTCTAGTAAAACACAAAGGAGGAAAGTATCTTAATAAAAATGATTTGTTTGTAGTTTACAACTATAAATGTCAAATAAAAATAAAACAAAGGAAAATTTACGACAAGATGTTTCATGTAAAAGGACTGAAATAAATTGAATAATAATTCTGTACTGGGGTTTCCCTGCCTAGTTTCAGATATATAGCTGTTAATAGTGATAGTAAATATAATTGTACATGTGTTTTTAAATAAAGAACACTAACAGTGTGTGACTGTACAGATAAGGATGGGGAGAGAGGACGAGAAGCCCATTCAGCCAATGAGGTGGAGGCTATGGAGATCGGAGACATGGAACTGAAGGCTGAAGCAACCATCCTGTCTAAAGAGGTGAAAACAGAGCAGCATACAGTATTTATAATATTCTCACTTTTATATTTTATTCCTGTGGAAGATTTGTGCTTTTTTTTACTCATTTCTTATTTTTAGGCGCCAAAGGAAGAGGAAATGACTGAAGAGGAAAAAGCAGCGCAGAAGGCGAAACCAGTGGCCACCAATCCCATCCCTGGAACCCCCTGGTAACTTATTCATTTATTTATTTTATTGTAATTTTGTATTTTACACATTTTGAATTGCTCTTTTTAAGGGCAATTAGCTTTTTTTTCCCACAATCTTTAAAGCAGATTTTGACAAAACATGAAATTTTATTTATTTATTAAATTACTAAATGTATAAACAATGCAAAATGCACCTTGATTTACATTTTAAAATTTGAATTTAATATTTTAAATTAAGTACTGTTTACAGCCTAAACATACTGCTGTGCGGTTTAATTAATGAAAATGTTTTCGTACCAGCACTATTTGGTTCTTTTAATTCAGATTCTGGTTGTTTTTTACTCTTGGTGCAGCTGGCATGTGTACAGTGAAACAGTAATCGCACTCTAGATCGGATCAAAACAGCCACACTGAGGCCAACAAGTGGAGGTGATCTCCATCCAATCCCAAACAAACTGCGAAGAGGTTCTGTTTGTGGTGAGAGAACATGATCCGATCTCTATCCAAACCAACTATCAACTAGACTCGTCAGGTTTGAGTTAAAACGGCTGTTCAGGTGCAGTTTAATCAGATTTATTACCCAGTTAATTACTGCAACAGCTGTTAACTCTATGCTGTGGAGCTGCTGCTGCTCCATGCAACTGTTTTCACACTGAATGCCATATGTGCTGCACACTGTTTACACCTGTGCCACTATGTTTACTACATTTACCACACATCCTATTAAAAAGACTGTGTTTGAAAGTACAGCGCCGAGTTTTTCCGATACATATCCAAGTCGTGTTGATGTGATTCTGTCTAAACAACCAGATTGAAATTCATGCAGCGGTGAGGAGAACCTGAAAGCAGAAAGTGAGCAAGAGTAGACGGGAAAATGGACAACAGCACCGAGTTAGTGTTTTAGTTGTGTAAAAACAAGATAAATTATCACATTTTTGCACTGACGTTACTTCTAATAATAATCGAATATTAGGTTTTGCAGCCAAGTGGTGTTCCTAATGAATTGGCTAAAGGCATTTACAGATTGCAGCTGCAAGCATGAAAGTAAAATATGAATAAAAGTCTGACCAAGGCCGAATAACAACTTGTCTTTTTTGGAATAAATTCTGTGATGAGCTCAGCTTGAAGAGATTCTGATTTATTGTTCTGGATTAAAGTGAAACTTAATGGGAAGCATTGCTCTGTCACTCATTTGCGTGACTTACTTTTGACAGATGTCAAAAATGGGTCACATTTTAAAAAGATAAACAGTGCGAACAGCCCTTACCTATACTTTCTTTAAATCAAAAGAAAATCAAAGATCTTCAGCTTTATGTGAAGATATCTTAATTGCGTGTGTAATGTTTGTGTTTTGTAGGTGTGTTGTGTGGACGGGGGATGACCGCGTGTTCTTCTACAATCCCACAACCCGTCAGTCCATGTGGGATCGTCCGGATGAGCTGGTGGGTCGGGCGGACGTGGATAAATACATCCAGGAGCCTCCACATAAACGGGGTTTAGAGGACTCCAAGAAACTGGGTACAGCCTCACTGAATTTATATTTATATAGTACTTTATTGGTTGTTAAAGCAACACAAAGCAAGATTCTGTTGTTGATATTAGTGATGGAAAATTTGTTTAAAGTAATTTTTTTTAAATATATATATAATATAATATAGTACATCTACTTATGCTCCACATTAGCTATAAATAAAGGACTGATTGCACTCAGTGTAAAGTATACAGTTAAACAGTGTTCTTTAGGCACTAACAATATATGTATATCATGTATCACAATAACAAAATAAATCAAAATATGATAAAATTCATATATATATTCATATATCGTTGCTGTCCTATAAAAAACACTTATCTCCATTTTTGTCTGTTTACTACATAATTTGAACAGACAACCTGTTCCTTACACTGTGCCAAAATTTCTTGATGAAAGGACCAATAGAAAATCTTCAAAATGACCTGAAATAAACTCTTTTTACATTGACTTTCATTTAAAGTTTACAAGGTTTTTTCTCTCTCCTGTAAAGTTGCTGTTTTGGAGATGGAAAGTGTTTTTCATTGGACAGCGACGATATATTGTGTTGACGTTATTGGAGACACTGAGAGCGAGACGGGTTCTTTTTATTGTCGATTATGACGACTAATTGTTGCAGCTGTTGTAATCTGAAATATTAAGTGTAAAGTAAAGCAGCTCTCTAATGATTCAGCTGCTCTTTATAATTTAAACAATATGAATAACTTATTATACTGCAGAGACAAAGAAATTTAGAATTAGTTTATGGAGGAACACCACCAGCCAAGTACACCTGAGATAGATAGGTGTTTAGATGTTTAGAACAGTTCTGTTTACACTAGTTAAATGTAAAAATCCGCCCCCAGGTTTTGTTTGATCCAACTGCCTGGGTGTCTCTGCTGCAGCTCAGCCAACAAACAAACCCCGGGGTGGATTTTTACTTTCTGGACCTGGATTACCCACCTCTGTGTGTATCTACAGGTTTAAATAGGATCTCCGGTGGATTTGGTGTTTTACAGAGACTCTAAGACTAGATCAGTGTCTGAACTGCACTTAGCAGGGCGTTATTACACATGTTGTAAAGTAACACTGTAAAATGACACTGCAAAGTTACACTGTTATTAGGTTTAAAATGTCTTTATTTTAAAAGTTTTTTAACTGTCTCGTCACTGCCTCTTGGTGTCACAGTGCTGTTCATAGCCAATCAGAGGCGATAAGTTTGCATGATTGTATGAATATTCATGAGCAAGTGCTGAAATTCTATCTCCTTCTATTCTGCCCACCACTCCACTCCTTCACCAGAGTAAAGCACTGTTATAACGGATCACCGGAGCACTTTCTTTTATTTATTTATTTATTTTTTATTTTTATTTATTTTTTCACAAAAAACAGGTCACAAAGCATTCATTCATACTAGACACAAAACTAGACATTTTAGAATTGATAAAAAATATAAATAAACGATGGAATAAGATCTTTTTTAAAACTTTTATAACTTTTATAACTTTGTGTTTCAGTGATGGGCATCAGCAGGGAGGAGCTTGAGCTAGCCGCAGAAGAAGCTCAAGATGATGAGCCTTCAAAGGCTAAGAAGAGAAAGTAAGTAAATTTAATTTTAGGTATTTTTAGGTATTTTTATTTACCTTTAATCAGTAAACCCAGCTCACCCCTGCAGGGTAGCTAGTCTAGCTTCTGCTGAAATACTGAAAAATGTTAAAAACAGACTAAAAGCATGAACAGAAACCTTTTTATCTTTTAGAATCATGAAAAGAGGAATTCTAAAAGTAGATATACATTAGAATAAATACCCATTCTCATCTGCAGTGTTAATTTGGAGTTTTGTTGATATTTGATTTGAGTTCTGAAATCGGAGGCGTGTAGATGTTTATTTGGAATGCACCGATTGCTGATCTGTGATCTTGGCTGTGGTGATCTTTAGTGAGTGGTGACTCCATACTGTTCAGGTTTACCAAGTCAAATCAGTCACTGTTTCCCATCAGTGCCCTTCGAGCCTGCCTCTCCCCGACCCCAATCAGTGGTCGTGTTGCACTGGGGACTATATTTCAGGGAACGCTTCTAAGCTCTGGCGATGCCAACATGGGCCTCCAAGGTAACACACCTTGTTTGACCTCTCTCTAGTCTGCATTAGGAACACCCCAGAGAAACAGTCCGAGGAAAAAAAAACTAATTTCAGCCTCATTTTTACTTCTGTATATATAGTTTTAAAAATCCGTAGTAAGGATAGAAAGGAGGATAAAGAAGATTAGGTTTCATTATTTTCATTATCTTTGACAAATCAATGCTGTGTTGCTGTAGGTTCTACTACAATAGTATAGGCCAAATTATGCAAGTTGTCAGAAGGGATGCACCGATTCCATATTAGGATTCTAATAAGGATATAAGGAGATTTTAGTCATGTATTCATTCACATCACATGTGGTACATGAGGTGGAACGAAATTGTGATCTCACGATTCAGTTTACACCCAAGAGCTGTTATTAAAATAGGTAATATGGATACAATAAGATAAAATAAAGGGACACAATAAAAATAGAATTGAACAAAATATATAATGATAAATACACAAAAAATAAAATAAATAGGGAGAGTAGGCAGGTAGCAGCAACATGAAAGTAGCTAAGAGGTTGATTCATTTAATAACGGGTCTGGTGTGTGTGTGTATATATATATATATATATATATATATATAAAATTTATTTTTCTTTTTTTCAAACATATTTTGCATACACACAATGACGCACCACAACAAAGTAAATAATAAAAGATATCGACAATAATAACAGTGAAGTGAATGTATACTAGGGGTGGGCGATATGGCTCTAAAATAATATCACAATATTTCAGGGTATTTTGTGATAAAGATATACTTGGCGATATAGGAAAACTAAAATAATTCATTAATTTCAGGAATATAGTATAATAGTATAACAGAATAATCATAATGTGTCAAAATAAATAATATAGCCTAAAATAATATAACGCAGCAAATAATATTGCAGAATATTTAGTGCATGCATATAAACTGCAAACTAAAACAATTCTACAATAAATACACCTAAAGCTTCACAGTAAATAATAGACTACTTTTAAGACAGAACATCTCTATTATCACGATATGGATTTTTAATATCATGATAATTCTGTGTCACGATATATTGCATACGATATAATATTGCTCACCCCTACTGTATATACAATATGGTAGCTATAGTAAAATATGTTAGATAGTTAGTATGAAAATAGAACAATGTAGTATAATGTAATCATAGTAATAATAATAAGAAGAATTATTATATTAACAGATATAATAAACATACATCTGCACTGCACACAACTACCATGACTGATTAGACAAATCCTTGACAAAACCAGTAGTATCAGACCACTGTTGAATAGTGGGTGCTTTTGCGTGATGCAATCTAGCAGTGATTCGCTCCAGTATAGAAACGTTCATGTTTTATCTGTGAGTCAAATCAATACTTTGGATTTTATACGAGTGCTGTCCGATCTTCTTCAAATTTCATACTATACACTTATTAATATATAGTATTATCTAATCGGTGCATCCCTAATTGCCAACTGTGATTACAGTGATTTTTATTTAATTTTTTCTGCTGTTCTTAAAGTCTTACCCCAAAAATAAATAATAATACTACTAATAAAGAAATAGAAAATAGAATTAGCAGAAAGTAACTCAGGCAGACGATAACCAGCCCCCTGTTATTCCCCCTGTCGGCTCCTCCTCACTCTGCGGTTTCTCCTCACAGAAAGGAGGAGGTGAAGGAGGCGGACTCTGAGAAGGAGGCGGCGGTGGAGGCGGAGCTGAAGGCGGCTCGGGACCGGGCGGTGGTGCCGCTGGAGGCTCGCCTCAATCAGTTCAAGGACATGCTGCTGGAGAGAGGGGTAAAACACTTCAGTCCAACGCAATTCTCTAATGTTAGACTCATAAATCTGAATGGAAGCCCACCAAGGTACAATCTTCAGTTTGTTCTTCTTCCTGTCCTCTCTCTCTCCTTATCTATCTCTTCTCTTGTTGGTGCTCTCTGTTCATCCTGTTACTGTTTCTCTTCACCTGCTGTTCTGTCTGTATGATGAGCTTCTCTACACTCAGTATAAATATTCTAGAGTACGACAGCGTTTAGGGCCACTCTTTAAAATAAATAAATAAATTCAAACAGTTGATTTATGGGAACATTAATCTCATTTCACAACTTTAATCTCGTAAAATTACGACTTAGATTTCATAATATCGCGACTTTAACCTCATAATTCCCATCCGTATGTCTTTTCTTAAAATAATACGACTTTAATCTTGTAATATTTCAACTTTAATCTCAAAATGCCATTACGTGCATCTTTTTTTTCTTGTTATATTACAACTTTGTTCTCATAATATTACGACTTTTAGTCTATTAGGCATATTACAACTTTATTACTGAGATATTACAACTTTACTCTTAAAATGCCATTACATGCGTCTTTTGTCTCGTAATATTACAACTTTATTCTCGTTATATTACAACTTTGTTCTTGTAATATTACGATTTTACTCTTAAAGTATTACAACTGTAATCTCGAAACATTGACTTTTAATTTCATAATATTACAACTTTATTCTCTGAATATTGCAACTTTAATCTAAAAATGCCATTTTATATTCGTCTTTTTTCTCGTAACATTACAACTTAAATCTCGTTATATTACAACTTTGTTCTCGTAATATAGCCATTTTATTCTCAAAATATGACCATTTATCTCAAAATATTTAGACTTTTAATCTTATATTATGACTTATTCTGGTAATATTACGTCTTTATTTCCGAAATATTACAACTTTATTCTCAAAATATTATTTAACTTCGAAATACCATTCCGTACATTTTCCTTTTTTTTTGTAATATTGCATCTTTAATCTCATAAAATTAACTAATCTTTATTTTTAAAATATTTTATTCAATGACTTTAATCAAGTCAACTGTCTTTATTTATTTATTTATTTATTCATTTATTTTTTTAAGACTGGACCTAAAACTTCATGATAAGAGTGAGTCTGTTTACATGCACTTCATAATCTGATTATTGCACAACATCAGAGTTCATCACAGGGCATATCATGATATTGATATCACAATATTGTGATATCACAAAACAATTCTGTGTTAATGAAGATATTTAGGATAAAATACTCCTAAATAATCAAATATCAGTAAATAGGGGCGGGGCTTAAGGAGTTTAGAATGCCTATGTTTCATGAATTACATACATGTGTATTTGATGTCACATATCGATAACGTATCACAAACGTACATAGTATGTCTCAAACTAAGACATTACAGAATACTCCGGTTAAGAGTATATACACACACTGAGAAATCTGATTACTGAGATAACATACATCACTACCATTTATCAAATTTGTTAATGAGATTTTTATACACCTTATTCTAAAATAATCTAAGAAAAAGGAATATATAGTTTAGGCGTGAGCACCTAAATAATCAGATAACTGCAGTAATCCGATTATGAGCTGATTTTTCAGTGCATGTGAATGCTCAGTTATAAAAAAAATATAAAGTACAATTTTTAAATAAACTTCGCACAATATATTATATAAAATCTGAAGTATAGTATAAGTTCAAGATGGTTTGTGTGTGTGTGAATATTTGATCTGACCTGATATCAATTCCTCTGCCAACATATTTCAGCTTTGGTATAATAATATAAAAGTTTTCTGGTTTCTAAGCATGATTTAGCTGATTTTTTCTGCATTAGATTTTAATTTTAGATTTCGTTTTGTTGCTGTCTTTCGGTTGTTTCCAGTTCCCAGGCTTGACATAATAATTAAAGCACTGAAATTTACAGTACCAGTCATAGCTTTTACACCTCTTTTTCATCCAATGTGTTTTTCTTTCTTTTTATTTTTTTTATTTTATTTATTTATTTTTTTTACACTGTAAATTTAATATTGAAGCTATACAGGATCACATGCTGGATTATTCTGTAAGCAAAGGTTACGTTTACATTACCAGGCTAAATTGACTCAAATCTGATTTTTTAATGGATGTGTAAACATACCAAATCTGATTTTTGATCTTTTTTTTTTTTTTTTTTTTTTTTTTATAAATCAGATTTGTCACTTTCATATTTGGTCCTAAATCAGTCAAACCGGAATTTATTCATCTTGTTACTTTTACACATTAGCATTAGCGCTACGTGCTTCTCTCTCTCGTACCCACACTGTATTTCTTGGTGCAGCTGTGCAGCTATAGCTGCAAAAAACAACAAAAGCAAACCGCCTGTCCTTTTTTTCTTTTCTTCAACCTGAGCATGAACTTCAGTGACTGGTACTGTACAATTAGCAGCTAATTAAACAGTACAAATGATGAAAAACTGGGCTTAAAACAGTGTTTAATGGTTAGTGGTTATTGTAAGTTATTGTGTATTTGGCTGTTCTCTGCAGACACCAATAGGGGGCACTAGTAACTCATTAAAAATGAGTGCGCATCAGTGCAGTTCTAGCCAGAGGCTCTGCAGCCAAATCCTGTTGGGGGGGTGTTGTTCCAAATGCGGGTTAATGAACTGTAAAAAGCTGTATTGCTGCTGTAAGCAGTATCGAACAGGAGGGGAAAGTAAAAGCACAGCACCCATTACCATACAGGCCCTAATTATCTCCATCACAGAAAGCAAAAAAATATATATCTACCAGTAAAGTATGTGGCTGATGTGTGTTTAGAAGTATATAACAGAGAATGAAAAGCCCATGTGAACACATTTTAATACATAGATTTTTTTATATATAATACTAAACCTGGGTGGTATTCAGCAAGTGTTCAGCAAGGTTTAAACAAAAAAAATAGAGCATAAATATATAAAACTCCTTAGATATCACCAAAATGTACATCTTTAGTTTTTACTGAGGTTCTCATGTTTGTAACGGAGTTACAGCTCAAATATACACACAAGCTCCGCTCCACGACTGGGGGAGTGTCTGACCCATGCGTTTTACCTTCCCATCCATCTCGTTTAGCTTTAGATCTCCAGGTTTAGCTCTAGGTTTATCTCTTCAGGTTTATCTTTAGTTTTAGATCACCTAGTTTAGATTTAGCTTTAGCTCTCCAGGTTTAAATTTAGGTTAAGCTTTAGGTTTAGATCACACAGTTTAGATTTGGGTTTAGCTCTCCAGGTTTAGCTTTAGGTTAATCTCTTCAGGTTTATCTTTAGTTTTAGATCACCTAGTTTAGCTTTAGGTTTAGATCATGTAGTTTAGATTTAGGTTTAGCTCTCCAGGTTTAACTTTAGGTTTCGCTTTAGGTTTACATCACCTAGTTTATGTTAAGATAACATAGCTTAGCTTTGGGTTTAGCACTCCAGGTTTAGCTTTAGGTTTAGCTTCAGGGCTTGATCTCCAGTTTTAGCTTTAGGTTTAGATCATGTAGTTTAGATTTAGGTTTAGCTCTCCAGGTTTAGATAACATAGCTTAGATTTAAGTTTGAATCATGTTGTTTAGCTTTAGCTCTCCAGGTTTAGTTTTAGATCACCTAGTTTAGCTTTAGCTCTCTGGGTAATGTATTTGCCCTGGAGCCCTGAGGAGGCAGATTTATGTTATTAGTAATTAAATCAGATTTAGGTTTCCAGGGGTTTTAAATTAGATTCTGGTCATAGACCCTTTCACTGTGGCACTGTGTTTTTATAAAATGTTGAAGTGGTTAAATGTTCATTTTTTCAAAATGACAAATTTTGTATTTTTGAGCTACTGTTTTTATTAATAGTATTTTTGTATAAATGTTGTGTAAGTGAGGTCTGTTTGAAGAGTTTGGTTGTATTTTATGTAAAGTAATATATTTTTAACCTGTGGCCACGCCCTCTCTCTACGCAGGTTTCAGCCTTCTCCACATGGGATAAAGAGTTACACAAGATCGTATTTGATCCACGATATTTACTCCTCAACCCCAAAGAGAGGAAGCAGGTAATGCACTCGCTCACTGACCGTACACTCACCGCACACTGACTGTACACTGACTGCTTGCTAACCACTCACTTTCTGCTCACTTACCCGCTCACTTACCGCATACTAACCGCTCGCTAACCGCTCACTTTCTGCACACTGACCGCTTACTTACCGCTCACTACCCACTCACTTACTGCTCACTTACCGCCCACTAACGGCTCACTACCCACTCACTTACCGCTCACTACCCACTCACTTACCGCTCACTACCCACTCACTTACTGCTCACTTACCGCACACTTACTGCTCGCTAACCGCCCACTAACGGCTCACTTACGGCTCACTTACCGCATACTAACCGCTCGCTAACCGCTCACTTTCTGCACACTGACCGCTTACTTACCGCTCACTACCCACTCACTTACTGCTCACTTACCGCACACTAACCGCTCACTTATGGCTCACTGACCACGCACTCAACTGCTCACTCACCGCTTGCTAACCGCTCACTAACCGAACACTTACCGCTCGCTAACCATTCACTTTCTGTTCACTAACCTCTCACTTTCTTCTTACTTACCCGCACACTCACCATACACTTACCACTCACTTACCGCACACTAACCGCACACTTACTGCTCACTAACCGCTCACTCACCGCTTTAGCTTCACCAAAAGCAGGAGTATTCTGCTGTTTTATCATTTTTAACTATTAAATCGGTCATAAAGCACTACTGCAGCCGTACTCCAGACTCATTAAAAAGGTGTAATCTGTTGATTTGTGTAAATTGTGAATGTGTGAATGTCTGTTTCTGCAGGTGTTTGATCAGTATGTGAAGACTCGTGCTGAAGAAGAGAGGAAAGAGAAGAAGAATAAACTGATGCAGGCTAAAGACGACTTCAGAAAGATGATGGAGGACGCCAGGCTTAACCTGAGGTCGGTCTCTAGGGTTCACTTGTGCTTCTGCAACACAAGCTAATAAAAACGCGTTATAGATACACGTTACAGATTTCAGTGCACCAGGACAGTGATTCCTAACCCTCCTTCACTACAGGACACTCTAAAACTCAGCTTACTGGTGTCACTAAATCATTTTAAACATTTAATATTACATTACATTACATGACATTTGGCAGACGTTTTTGTCCAACGCGACTTAAAATAGTGAAGTATAAAAGTAATAGAAGTTGAAGGTAAAGACATTTTTAAATAGGGATTAAAGGAGATCAAAGGGAAATAGTGGGATAGAGGAGTGAAGGAGGGGAAGAAGGAAATGAGGTTAGAAATAGTTCGTTTGATAGAGTTTAATATCTAGCCACCTTCAGATACCTGTTTTATACATAAATCTTATTTATTCTTAACTTTTATTTTTTTGTTTTGTTCTTTTAGTTTTTTGTTTCCCTTTTATTTGTTTCCTTGTTTTATTTTTTATTTTATAGTTTTGTATTATTGCTTTTTAATTTATTTTGAGTTCCTTTTATTATTACTACTATAATTTTTTTGTATTGCTTTTATTATGTAAGTTAGTTTTAGCTCATTTTAGCCAATTATTATTAATTATTATGCTCTGCAACATTGAAAACGAGGGTTGCCCTCAATGTACTTCCGAGTCTAAATAAAGGTAGGTTGATTGATTGATTGATTATGGAAAATATGTTAAATGTTATGTAGGTGTTTTCCTAATGCCTGGTTCACACTACACTATATTTTAGAGTGGTCAGGTGGTTGTCCTGTAATCTCAAGTCCTTCATTTGTGGTTTTTACACTATATTACTGCGCAGTTTGCCTCCGAACAGAAGTTTTTGTTTTGTTTTTGTTTTGTTTTTGTCGATCTCTAAAAAAGAGTGGGCTACGTGATAACCAGGCTGAAATTAGACAGGGTTGGTTTTAGGAAATTCATAATGAACACTTAAATGTTCCCTGAAACCTCACTTACTGCCTGAAAAGCAAGAATATTGATATTTTTCACTTCATTTGTTATATTTCCTACATTTAATAATGGTTTTATTTAGTCCTCAGGTATAATTGCTCTAATAATGATCATTACCTCAACAGAGCTCTTCTATATTTAAATTAATCTCAGCAGAGCTCTTTTCATACCTTTACCTCAGTGGAGCTCTCCTATTAATCATAAATCATAAAGTTGTAGGGCTAAAATCATGTAGTGTAGGTATAAGGTAATTCAGAATTAATCCTTAAATGTTCCCTTTAAAAAAATGTTCTTTAAAAGTCTGAAAACATGAAAATATTGTAGTTTTTGAGCCTACGTTATATTTTTCTCCGTTTTTAATTAAATTAAATTTAGTCTTGAGGTTTAAATGCTCTAATATCTATATCTTGCATTAATTTATAATATATATTTTTTTGTTTTTCCAGGACCACGTTCAGTGAGTTTGCCTCTAAACATGCGAAGGATCCTCGTTTCAAGGCCATTGAGAAGATGAAGGACAGAGAGGCCATGTTTACAGAGTTTATGACTGCGCTCAGGAAGAGGGACAAAGAAGATTTCAAAACTAAAGGAGAGAAGGTAACCCAGACTCCAGACTCTATTCTAATCATACATTTACCTCAGTAGTGCCCAGTCCTGTTTAAAACCTTTAAACATTTCCTAACCCTTTAAAAAACGCTTTTACTGTGGTAATTTCTGCCTCTGCAGCGCCCTCTCAGGTTCAACTGTGCTATTGGCGAGGATGATATTTCCGTGTTTTGAGCAATGTGGCTTGTAATGTGAATGCAGCCTCAGTCTCCTTAAATCCTGAATCCTCCTCTCTCTCTGTCTGTGTGTTCAGGTAAAACAGGATTTCTTTGACTTGCTGTCGGATCATCACGTGGATATCCAGCAGCGCTGGAGTAAAGTGAAGGATAAGCTGGAGACGGATCAGCGCTACAAGGCTGTGGAGAGTTCCGCAGCCCGAGAGGAGCTGTACCGACAGTACGCTGAAAAACAGGCCAAGGTAAGAGTCCGGACTGCAAACACATTTTTATTCACAGCTCAGCTCACTGGGATCACTGAACCATTTTAAACTTTTTAGTTTCTAAACACCACCAGAAAGCCTTTAGATTGTTTTAAATAAGTCTTTTAAAATTTGTATATTTTTCTTATTTTAATTTTTATTTCTTATTTATTTTTTTAATCCTAATGTTTCATAGTTTGGTTCTTATGTTCTTAGTTCATTATAATTTTTTGTTTCAATTTGTTTAGTTGTATAGTCTTTTAATTTTTTTCTTTTTTACATATACATTAAATTCATATATATATATATTAAATGTTGATTTAAAATAAAAATGATCCTTATTTTTTTTTTCCTTTTTTTATTTCTTGTTTTAAATTTCCTTATTAACTGTTTCCTGCTCGGAAACATTGTAAATTGAGGTTGATTGATGACTAAACTGCTGATAATGTGCAGTTTAATCTGATATGTTACTTAGATAACACTGAATACCACAGCAGTGCTATTTAAATTACATATTTACCCCAGCAGTGCTATTCTAATCGTAAATGTACCTCAGCAGTGCTGTTATACTCCTGTATGTTGTGTAACTGGCTGTGTCTGTCTCTCCTGTGTGGTAGAATATAGATGTGGAGAAGGAGAAGGAGCTGGAGAGGCAGGCTCGTATTGAGGCGAGTCTGCGAGAGCGAGAGCGCGAGGTTCAGAGAGCTCGATCCGAACAGACCAAGGAGATCGACCGCGAGCGAGAGCAGCACAAGCGAGAGGAGGCCATCCAGCACTTCAAAGCCCTCATGTCTGATATGGTCAGTTTTTATAGGGCTGAATTAGTGACTGGTGTAAAGATCAGTGTTGAGTTTTACTGTGTTTAAAATACGTTTGTTTGTGTGTGATTGGTTTACCTGTGAACAGGTGAGGTCGACTGATGCCTCCTGGTCGGACGCGAGGCGTAACCTGCGTAAGGATCACCGCTGGGAGTCGGCAGCTCTGCTGGAGCGGCATGAGAAGGAGAAGCTGTTTGAGGAGCATGTGGAAGCTCTCACCAAACGCAAGAAGGAGCAGTTCAGACAGCTGCTGGACGAGACCACCATGGTGAGAGAGTCCCGTATACAGCAGATCTGCATATATATATATATAATTACATAAATTTAATCAGGAAATATATATATCATAGCTATTGTAAGTGTAAGAATTTATTTTATAAATTAAAATTAATAAATTCAAAGCATTAGTCTGTGTTTTTCAGTTGCTGCAGGACTCTTATCTGACTGACAGCGGTTTTAACCAATCAAAGCTTTTTAAAATGGCTCCTCCCCCCACGTGACTGCGTGACCCTTCTCCTGATTTTGAGAAGGGTGTAGTAATGAGTCTGTTAGCAAAGTCGAGGGAGAGTCTAACCAATCAGATTCATGATTTTCACATGATTTCAATCCAACTCATGCTGGATTAATTCAATAGTTAGCTAATTATCATGGAAAATGAGGACACAAGGTCTCAAGAGGAGATATGTATATGTATATGTATGTGTATATATATATATATATATATATATATATATATATATATATATATATATATATATATATATATATATATATATATACACACACACACACACATATATGTGGTCTCAAGGTCTCAGGTCTCAAGAGGAGATATGTATATGTATGTGTGTATATATATATATATATACATATCTCCTCTTGAGACCTTGTGTCCTCATATGAGGACATTACATTTCTGCTTCACTGCCCCATGATACATTTATTAAAACACTGACCCTTTGGCAAACATTACAGGAATCCCATTCAAAAGTTTCTACAGCCAGACCAGACAGAAATTCTCATCCAATTTTAGTTTTTTCAAAGTTTAGCTTTTATACTTGTTTGGTCCTTCTGATCTAAATTAAAGATTAAAGAGTCTCAGGAGGAGATATTTATTTATTTATTTATTTATTTTATTTTTTTATTTTTTTTGCTTAACGCGTTTGTGCTTAAAAATCGGTACGACAGATCAGTTTACTTTAGTAATTTTACCAGTTTAATCTAAGTCCACATTACCAGGCTGAAGTGGTTCTGTAACAGGAATTACCTCGCAAGTTGCTCTGGATAAAAGCGCCAGATAAATATAGTAATAAAACCGAAGTTATCTTGTTTATGCATTAGACATTTAATATTATTAAATCCCTTTATACTGATATAAAATCTCAGCAGCTTTTGGAACCGTTCTGTTAAAGGTCTTTTTAACCTGTAAATGGTGCTAAAGTTCAGTCTGGAGGAGTTTGGTGAGGTCGGTGGTGATGTTAAACAGTGATGGAACTGGTGTTAATTTAGAGGTGTGTGTGTGTGTGTTTGTGTGTTTTTACAGATCACACTGACCACCACGTGGAAGGAGGTGAAGAAGATCATTAAAGATGATCCTCGCTGCATCAAATTCTCCAGCAGTGATCGGGTAAGAAAGCTTTCTTTATATATTGTCGCTGTCCAATGAAAAACAAGTATCTCCATTTTTGAGGATTTTTAGTTTACTACATAATGTGATGAACAGTGTCCCTTATACTCTTTCTACCAATACAGGGTTCCTGCAGATCCTGAAAAAGTCTTTAAAATGTTTTAAACTAAAATCCGGGTAATTAAGGTCTTAAATTGCCTTAAATTTACTGTAAATTTGCTGTGTTACATTCAGACGGTGTGTTTAATGCCGGTGGGAAAGCACATGCTAACATTAGCATGAGTTAGCTTACGTTAACAGAAAGAGAACTAAGATAAACAGAGAGCTAGCGCACGTAAGCAGTGAACTAGCTAACATGTTAACATTAGCAGCGAGTTATTTAGCTACATTACAGGGGAGAGAACTAAGGTTAGCGGAGAGCTAGCTAACATTAGCGGTGAGCTAGCTAACATGTTAACATTAGCAGCGAGTTATTTAGCTACATTACTGGGGAGAGAACTAAGGTTAGCGGAGCGCTAGCTAACATTAGCGGTGAGCTAGCTAACATGTTAACATTAGCAGCGAGTTATTTAGCTACATTACTGGGGAGAGAACTAAGGTTAGCGGAGCGCTAGCTAACATTAACAGTATTGGAGAGCTAGCTAACATGCTAACATTAGCAGCGAGTTATTTAGCTACATTACAGGGGAGAGAACTAAGGTTAGCGGAGCGCTAGCTAACATATTAACAGTATTGGAGAGCTAGCTAACATGCTAACATTAGCAGCGAGTTATTTAGCTACATTACTGGGGAGAGAACTAAGGTTAGCGGAGCGCTAGCTAACATATTAACAGTATTGGAGAGCTAACTAACATGCTAACATTAGCAGCGAGTTATTTAGCTACATTACAGGGGAGAGAACTAAGGTTAGCGGAGAGCTAGCTAACATTAGCGGTGAGCTAGCTAACATGTTAACATTAGCAGCGAGTTATTTAGCTACATTACAGGGTAGAGAACTAAGGTTAGCGGAGCGCTAGCTAACATATTAACAGTATTGGAGAGCTGGAGAGCAAACCTGCTAACATAACAGCGGCGAGTTATCTAGCTACGTTACCAGGGAGAGAACGAAGGTTAGCGGAGAGCTAGCTAAAATGCTAACATAACATTAGCAGCGAGTTATCTAGTTACGTTACCAGGGAGATAACTAACATTAGCGGAGAGCTAGGTAACATAGTAACGTTAGTGGCGAGTTAGCTACGTTAAGTTTTGATTTACAATACAACTAAATATTTTCTATTAAATAAATTATGACTACATTTTTGGGGTCTTAAATTTTATTTATTGTTGTCTAAAAAAAGGTCTTAAACATTAAAATTGACTTTTAAAATGGTGCAAGAATTCTGCTATTTAAATTCTCCAAAGTTACTGAAATAAACTCTTTTTATCGATTTCCATTATATTAAAAGTTATGTTTTTTCTCTCTCCTGTAAAGTTGCTGTTTTGGAGATGCAAGTTTTTCACTGGAGAGTGATGATCTACAGTTAAATACAGATTATATATATTTGAACTGATTTCCTCCTGTTGCAGCAGCAGGTTAATTTTAAGTGTTTGTTTATTTAATAGAAGAGACAGCGGGAGTTTGAGGACTATATAAAGGATAAATACATCACGGCCAAAGCGGACTTCAGAACTCTGCTCAAAGAGACCAAGTTCATCACATACAGGTGAGAAACAGCAGCACCATCCTTAAAGATCACTACTAAACACACCAGTTATTATTATTTATTATTATTATTATAAAATAAACGCCCAATAACAGGCTTTCTCTACAAACCGTGACTGCACATTCACTTCTTTCTGCGCTTTTTCCATTAAATTACAACTCTTCAAAAATTGCATGGACATGGTCTTTTGTGTGTAGTTTTATCCAAATAAACATATAAAACTTTTTTTTCTTTGCCGAGTTAAATAAGGCTTAACTTTTTTAAGTCTTAACTTTTGATAGAATTTTGGACCGTTCTTTAAACTCCTGGTTTCCTTTAAATAATAGAGTTGAATATTGATTGGGAGTTGTCTCTTATGTGTAGTTTTATCCAAATGGGCAATAAAAACTTTTTTCTTTTTTTTTTCGCAAAAATTGCTAAATTACGTAAGGCTATTAGTCTTAACTTTTGGTGTAATTTTGGACCTTTCTTTAAACTCATAGTTTCCTTTTTTTATAAATGAGTTGGGAATTGCTTGGGCGTGGTCTATTGTGTGCAGTTTTATAAAAAAAAAAAAAAAAAAAAAGAAAGGCTATATAGTCTTACCTTTTGAAAGATTTTGGACCGATCCTCAAACGTATAGTTTCTTTAAAATAATAGATCAGTTGGAGTTGCTTGGCTATGATCTATTGTGTGTAGTTTAATTCAAATAGCCCAATAAAAATGCTCTAATTTTCACTAAAATCAGCAAGTCTATAGTCTTACTTTTATGTAGAAGTTTGGTAAGTTTGGTTAGTTTCCTTGAAATAAACTGTATCAGTTGGAAACTGTTTGGACATGGCGTATTTTTTATAATTTCATCTAAATAAACTAATAAAACTTTTTTTTTCACCAAAATATGCAAGACTATAGATTTACCTTTGATGTAATTTAGGACTTCATTTTTTTTTTATTATATTTTCTCTGAAACCACTCCTATCTGTTGGAAAATGCTTGTGTATGTTCTGTTGTGTTTAGTTTTATTTAAATATGCCAATAACAGGATTTTTTTTTTTTTTTTTACTAAAATCACCAAATTACATAAGGCTATATAGTCTTACCTTTAGGTGTAATTTTAAACTCAGTTTCCCTGAAATAATAATTCATATTAGTTGGAAATTGCTTGTGTCTGGTCTGTTGTGTGAGGTTTATCCAAATAGCCCAATAAAACCTTTTTTTTTTCTTCACAAAAAATGACAAATGACACAAAATAAAATTCTACCAGAAGGCAAGACTATAGCCTTATTTTATTTATTATTATTATTTTTTTTTTAAACCTCATAGTTTCCTTGAAATAACTTGGGCATGGTCTATTATATGTAGTTTCATCCAAATAAACTAATAAAAACATTTTTATTAGTTTATTTTGGTAGAGATTTGAACCGATCTTAAAACTCAGTTTTCTTGAATTAATAACTTAAATCAGTTGTAAATTGATTGGGCGTGTTGCGTTGTTTGCATATTTTATGAAAATAGCAGTTAATACAGTTAAAATAATTTTTTATTCCTCCTCAGATCCAGAAAGCTGATTCTGGAGTCGGATCAGCACCTGAAGGACATTGAGAAGGTTCTACAGAACGATAAACGGTACCTGGTTCTGGACTGCGTCCCTGAGGAACGCCGGAAGCTCACCATGTTCTACATCGAGGATCTGGACCGCCGAGGACCCCCACCTCCCCCCACCGCCTCAGAACCGACCCGGCGCTCTACCAAGTGATCTCTCCTCCTGGACGGTATACAGTGCAGACTGCAGACGGTGTACAGTGATGTTCTGGACCCGTGGAGAACCTGGATCATCTGCGTATTTATTCACATCAAACCGTGTAAGACTACTATCACCATCCCTGCTGCTGCTGAGGGAGCGCTCAGAGAGACCGGATCACAACCGTGTGGTAACACCGTCTACAGTTTCACTCAGCGTAGAGACGAGCGGTTAAACCAGCGGGTTCACGATAACGCTGAATCTGAAGGTACGTCATGACTAGGCCTGTCACAGTAACGATTTTTTTTAGTTTTGAGAGACAATATATTGTCCAAAACAACTGTTGCTCAATTATTTTTAGTTTTAAGATGCATCAATTTACGCCACTAACAAATTAAAAACAGTTTATTCACAATGTACAGGGGTTGGAGAATGAAACTGAAACACCTGGTTTTAGACCACAATAATTTATTGTGGCAACTGGCTCCCGAACATCCCTTTCAGACAGCTTCCTTACAGCGTCCACAGTTAATCCTGTTGGATGTGGTTGGTCCTTCTTGGTGGTATGCTGACATTACCCTGGATACTGTGGCTCTTGATGCATCACAAAGACTTGCTGTCTTGGTCACAGATGCTCCAGCAAGACGTGCACCAACAATTTGTCCTCTTTTGAACTCTGGTATGTCTCCCATAATGTTGTGTGCATTGTAATATTTAGAGCAGAACTGTGCTCTTACCCTGCTAATTGAACCTTCACACTCTGCTCTTACTGGTGCAATGTGCAATTAATGAAGATTGAACACCAGGCTGCTCCAATTTAGCCATGAAACCTAAAATCCCACACTAAAATGATGACAGGTGTTTCAGCTTCACTGTCCAAACCCTGTAAATACCCTAAATGATGCAATCACACCCTTTTTATTTTGTTGAAAGGACCGTGAATGTATTATTATTATTAGTTTAGGAGATGATATATTTAATGTTTTCTTTCACCACCAGCAGCAGTCTGAGCAATCTGTGTAAGTATGTAGAGTTGGTGTTACTGATTGATTGGATGCATTAGTCAGTATTCAACACGATTGTTTGTTTGTTTAAAATACTTTACAATTTTTTTTTTTGTTTTTTTCGTATATCATCGCTGTTCAATGCGAAACAAGCATCTCCAAAACAGGTTTTACAACTTTACAGGAGAGAGACAAAAATTTTTTAACTTTCAATGAAAGCCAATGGGAAAAATATATATATATTTTTTGTTTTCAGGTCATTTTGAAGAGTTTCTATTGGTCCGTTCATCACGTAATTTTGGCACAGTGTAAGAGACACTTTGTGGGTTCAAATTATGTAGTAAAATAAAAATCAGACAAAAATGAAGATGCTTGTTTTTTTTATTGGACATCGACCATATATATAAAAATGAAACACCCAAGAAATACGCCTATGTACAAGATTTACACTTGTGTATTTTTCACGGTAAGTTAGGAAGTTAGTAAAGTTATTAGTTAGTGTGACTGGTCTAGTCATGACTGATATGTATTATGTGAGATAATGAGATGATCTGGATTTATTCCTGCTGTTTTGTGGCGGTAGGACCCGTACTGTGCAGCCAGTCGTTAGGAGTACGGTGGTGTTTGATTCATGTTTAAGTGTTTTGCTTTTTGAAGTGTTGCTGTTTCTGTACAAACTGACTGGAAATAAATGCAACCTCAGGCTTTGCTGTTTTTTAGTTGCTTTGCACTCGTTTCTCTTCTTTTTTCTTCTTGTTTCTTTCTGAGCACTTGGGATACAAGACTTTGGTTCCTCTTGGTTTTTATTACGCTTTTTTTTTTCTTTTTCTTTTTTTTTTCATTTCATTAGAAAATTACAACAACAAAAAAGCATCACATTGCTACATCATTATTTTGTTTGTTTTAAATCCAGCGTATACCAATTCCACAGTGTGCACCATCCAGACGCCAGCCACATTTCGTCGTCGTCAGGTCACAGAGGTTGAATCGATGCATGCACCTTCGTGTGTAGGTATTAAAACGAATTATAAATTAATAAATAAATAAAAATTAGAAATTAAAAGTTGAAGATCAGGGTTGGTTGGTTGATGGACAGATACTTCAAGGCCACAGCAGTCTGGAAACATCAGCGCATCAATCCTGCAGTACGTCTTTGTGAGTAAACAGTAAAAAGTTCTGGTTTAAAAATAAAAGCAATAATAAAGTTTTGCACTCTACCCCATTGCAGCTGAATGCGTCCTGCTGCTGCTCCTCCTCTCTATTGCTGTGCAGAATGAATGAGCGAACAAACTACAGCGAGGAGAGAGAACGGTAGGAAATAAAAAAAAAATCAAAAGTAAAAATGTAAAGGAGCAGGCGACAGCAGCCGTCGCATTTTCCACTCTTCAGCGATTGATTGTTTTTTGTATTTCAGCTGCACTTTGTACACTGCATTGATTGCAACAGGCTGCATCAGTGCCATGCCGACAAGTTCTCAACCCCATGTTTGTTTGTTTTTTTTATTCTTACTGTTATTCCTCTTTTGTTTGAAGCCGCTTCAGCCGGTAAGACTCAGTGTTGGTCTCGATGCTACCGGGCTCTTCAGCGCTACATGCTCTAGTTGACTTTATCCTGGAAGATGTAGAGGTTGTTTGTTGCAGCGACGGCGATGATGTTCTCAGATGGGTGCCAGGCCGTGTGGAGGATCTTCTTGCTGAAGTCTAGGCTGTCCACGCTGATCTCGTCTTTACGCCGCTTGCCGCCGACACAGACTTTCCGCGGCTTCAGGATGGCCCGAGGTTTGCTGTTTTCCCGCGAGGCTTCCAGCGTTACGTCTCGTTTAGTGTTGCGGTCGAACATCCGGAAGAAGTTGTTGTAGGAGCCGGTCATGAGGACGCTGTAATGAGAGAAATACAGAGAAACACAGGTAAAAGAGATTAATAGAGCTGATCTACAATACAATATTAAGTGGCATCAAATTAGAGGTTGGTATTACATATAACATATTCGTTAACTAAAACTAATAAAAATGGTAATTAAAAGAAAAAAAAAAGGTACCTAACAAACCGTATTAAATGTTTATAAAACAAACTGAAATTACTGATATAAATACATTACCAAATACGAAAATAAGGGTATTCTAAGCGTTGTTTCCACTCCAGCAGTTTTATTGATACAGAGGTGCTCTAAACTCCCTAAGCCTCATCCCCACACTTTACCTTAAAGTTAATGCCTTATAACTCCACTTGGTGGCACTATAAAATCAAACAACCACAATAAACCTGCAGTAAAGAATATTAATTGATTAATTCTGTGATACTGACATTAATAAATAGATTATTTACTTATTAAAGGCCCCTTCACAACAATGTGCTTTTCCTTAATAGCTGATGCAGATATTTGAATCTGCATTTTGTATATGTTTGACTTTTGAATGAACTTTAAATATTCTGAGATGTTTTTTTTTTATATTTGTTTTGTAATGTGAGATGGTTAAATTTGCTATTGAAAAAACTATTCCAATTTTTTATTAAATATCTATTGGTCCTAAATGCTAAATTTTGAAATAAAGGTGAAACATTCACTAATAGGATTAGACATTATGTATCTAAAAACGTAAGTTTGTTAATATATATTTTTTGTTCATTAGAAATTGATAGAACTGCATTTTATAGTTTTTAAAGTTTTTTTGTTATGCCACCTTACAAATTCAGAACAAAACAAATTTAAAAACACAAATGTACGAATTAACTCTTTAAATACTTCAAGTTTAAAAGTCAAGTAAATTTAATTAAAAGATAAAAAAAAAACGCAGATTCAAATCCTGTTTTATATCTTTCCACTAGGTAAACACACTGAGGTCAGCTAAAATAGAGGTTATATCTGTTTATATATATATATAATATATAATTTTTATATTATATTTTTATATTATATTTATATATAACAATAGATATGTTGTTTTTAATAGTAAAGAAAATTTTAGCTGCTGTGTAAATGTAGCCTAAATGTGGTTTAGATCTGGTTACTGGACGTTCAGACTATCAAACCTCAATCTGGAGCGGTTCTCAAACATTTTAGACCATTTACCACCAATACTAACAAAAGATTAACTGTGATATCAGTAGGGCTGTCCCTAACGATTATTTTTTAAACGATTATTCTAACGATTATTTTTTTCGATTAGTCGACTAATCTATTTATTGAGAAACATATTTAAATAATTATTATTTTACGTTTTAAAGCAAACGATAAAATACTATATTTATATATAATAACAACAACAACAACAACAACACAAGCCTACTAAACCAAACCCCACATTTATAATCACTTACATGTACAACACGTTTAGATCTATAACGCTAAAAATGGTAAGCTCCCATACACCACAACCGTGTGTTGCACTGTTTTCTGTGACCGCTAGATTTTGTGACCACGGGCAAGTAGTTCTCAGCAGACCGGTGCACTGGCCGATTCGAAACGTGTTCGTTTCTAATGTTTACCCCGACTGGCCAAAACGGTTCAGTTTAGGGCTGAGGGTAAGGTGTAGGTATAGAAAGCTTCCGTTTTGCCAATGAACGCTCATAACCGTGAGCACTGGTCACAAAATTCCGACGGTGACAGAAAACGGTGTAACACCGCAGCGCCGACGGCGCTAGCTAAAATAACTTAAGGCAGCTAGCTTAGCTAAACACCTGAACTTATGAATAATGCTACTGTTTCTGGAAACTGCGAAATGCCATGCACAAATATAAACCAAAAATGTATAATTTCTGCCTGTGGCAGGTTTAAAACCTTTGGTAGACAGCCTTAAGTCTTTTTAAGGACACCCGCGGAGACCCTGATGTAAACGGTAACTTACTGTGTGACCCTGTTGACATAGTGCTCCTGGATGTTTGCGCTCCAAGTGCTCCTTTTGCACATATGGCAGAGGACCACATTGTTGGCCTTTTGCGTGAAATGCTCCCAAACTTTAGATGCCCGCTGGCGTTTTTTTGTAGCTGTTTTCACTACCGCAGTTCTACAGCGGGGGTGTTGTGCCGATTCTGTCCGCGAAGCGGGAGTCAGATTCAGCAGAGAGTCTCTCTCTCTCTCTGTGTCTCTCTCTCTCTCTCTCTCTGTGTGTGTGTGTGTCTCTCTCTCTCTCTCTCTCTCTCTCTCTCGCACGTGAACTCCTCCGCGTTTGACTTGCAGAACTGTGTTTAGCTGTTCTTAAAAATCATTTTAATTAAATAATAGTTCTATGCTTCTATGTTACCGTGTTAATTAACATATTTACGACGCGCCGACGCACGTTATGCAAATCGATGTATTTTCGTAATCGATGACGTCGATTATGTCGACGCGTCGCCCCAGCCCTAGATATCAGGCTCTCCAACAGCATTATTACACTCTGAAAATAATATATATGCTACTAAAATAAATACATTTGCTTTTGATACAGTACAAATAAATAATTTTTTGAAGTACCACAGTTTGAGAACCACTGATCTAGATCAATTGGGGAACTGTAATCTAGCTTTTAAGTCATAAGATTTTTTTTTGTGGCCATCTTTTTTGGGACCTAATTTTATAGTATATGTTAGTGGTGAAAGAGGGCTAAAATGAACTAGCACTAGGTCCATAAAAACAGCGACTATAAATAAGATGATGTGAAAGGCTGAAATAAATGTATTAAAGATGGTAATACCTGTCCGTTCCGTTCCAGACACATTCAAACTTGTCAAAGATACAGTCGTTCTCGTAGAGGGAGCACAGCTTACTCCTCAGGTAGTCGTGAACCTGCAGAACACAAACAACACCGTTATTAAATAATGTACACAGCATATAATTTAATAAATACAGTGTCTTTGTGCATCACTAACTATTCTAAAATGTATAACATGGCTCAAAAACAGCAGGAAATATGTGGAATTATTAAACCAGTTACGATTAACTTCTCTAATGGTGTGGAGTGTTGGGAGACAATGCTATAACTCAACTACCAAAAGTCAATACTGAGTCAGTATTATAACTTGACTACTAAAATAGTTGCCTTTTGTCTCTGACTTACCTACTAAAATATTTTATTTTTATTATTATTGATTCAGGACTCAATTAAAAGTCTTGGTCTCGAATCGGACTTAACTGCTAAGAATCTCAGTACAGACTCAGGCTTGACAACGAAAAGTCTTTATTATTGACTAACTCGATTTTTGGTAATTGAGCTTGAGTCAATACTAAAACTCAAGTACAAAAAGTCTCGCTTTTGACTTAAACTTGACTCCTAAATGTCTTAGTATTGACTCAGACTCTACTACTAATTCTTGGTTTTGACAACCAAAAGTCCGAAAACATTTTAGTAGTCGAGTCAGAGTCAATACAATGATTTTTGCTAGATATTAAACCTGCAATTTAAACAATTGCAGGACATTTAGAAAAACATTTTATACATTAGTAATATATATATTTTCTTTTCTTCTCAAGCATCTGCATGTCCCACATCATCGACGACAATCAGCAGGAACTAAGTTTCTAAGGAGAGGTCCATGTACAGTACAATCTACATCTAACCAGTGACTTTACACACCAGCTACACCCTGCTGTTACTGAACTGGATGAGTTTCAGAAATATAATTGTTGGGTAATAAAAGTCTTTGCTACAGGAAGCCAGTAATGGGAGTATAAATCTGAACTACAGCAGAAGTCTATCATTTCAGAAACTTTGCTTTGTCTCATTATCTTTATACATTTAATATTAGCATAAACTAAATGTAAGAAAAACGTAAAACAATACTGTTTAATAAAGATTAAATCTCTTAACAGATTTAAAATATTAAAACCATAAGGATATGTAATACTTTTTATACATTTAGTCTAGTTTCAGTCAAATGAATTTCTGTGGAATAAAATGTGACAAACTATTATACATTTAAGTCAAAAGACTAAAAATAAATCTATATTTTTTAAATCTTTTTTTAAGCATTTGACTAATATATAGTTTTATATTTCCAATTTAACACTGATTATTTATGTACACTTTTAAATATTCATTAGTAACAGATAAGTCTTAAGCGATTATTTGTGATTCATAAATTCTTTTGTAAATAAGCCAGTTCCTTTTTCTAATTATTATATTAAAGATGGTACCTGATAGGTCTCCAGGGGTTTGTTCTCCATGTTGAGGTCCCACACCTTGACGGTGAGGTAGTCGCGGGTCATCAGGTAGCGGCCGCTGTGGCTGAACTTCACGTCTGAGATGGAGGAGATGATCTCGGAGAAGAAGGAGCGATTACTGGGGTCTTCTGGCTCCTCAAAGACTGGAAATGTTGAAAAAAAGAAGAACAGAAACATTATTAACATTTAGAATAAACTTTCCTTTCCTATTGGCCACGTGTAGCAACATGCTACAGTTAGCCCTGTTATACATTTACACTCACTATAGAACTTGTGCAGTTTTCTCTCTGGCAGGTTTACAAATGATCACAGTTGTGTTCTGATTAGATACTAAAGTGCTTCTTGCTCTGCCTCCCTATAAAAAAGGCTCTCAGAGTTAACGTTTGGGAAGTGTACCTGTGATTTTCCTCTATAACACACATGAAGACATTTAATTGGCAAGTTACTCCCGGTGCAGACTTTGTGATACAGATATGTAGACAGAATTTCCTCATGATCACAAGCACTTATTTATAATATAAAGTCATCCACAGAACACGTCACACCCGACAAAAGATTAAAATGTTTAAAATGAGATTCAACAATTCTGAAAACTGCTCACAGTGCACCCTGAACACCACAGATAAGAAATGCTCACACGACAAGCTGCTTCAATAAAAAAATGATCTGCTGCGTGTAAGTAATTTGTCTACTGATGGAATGGGCACTAATGTGTTATCTAGGTACAGTAGTTCTGAGGATTTGTGTTACCAGGTCACTAAGCTCAATGGTAAAACACATAAAAACATTAAAAAACTTGGTGTCTGAATACACAGTAGCACATATTACTTTGTAGAACTTAGTACATTACTACAAAAATGCTACAGTCCTACACTACAACAGCTCTGCATTGCTGCACTATAGTAGTGCTACCAGTCCAACATTACTATACTACAAAACTACACTACAACAGCTCTGCATTGCTGCACTATAGTAGTGCTACAGTCCTACACTACAACAGCTCTGCATTGCTGCACTTCTTTAGTGCTACACTACCAGTCCAACATTACTATACTACAAAACTACAACACTGCTGCATTACTACTGTGCTACACTACAACACTACAACAGTACTGCAGAGTGTGTAGTAAGTACGTACATTTGGAGTGGTTGTCGCAGAGTGCAGCCGCCCGCATGTCGCACAGCCGGATGGAGCCCTTGCTGCTGCTGTAGACGAAGGTGTTGCAGTGGTTTGGATGGAACTCGGCTGCAGTGATCACTTCAGTCAGCTCCTCCATGTTCGAAGGTTTAATGTCCACAATATCTGAAACGTTACGGTAAAGGAAACAGCATAGAACCTCCACAGCCTAGAGGGTGTTTGAGTGACTCCAGAATGGATGGGTTAATATAAATCAAGAGACAAAAATCAATATTTATACGTTTGCGCCTGTGTTACCGAGATAGCGATGAGCGTCTGACTGTTGGCGTCTGTCTAGGTTGTATTCAGTCAGTGGAGCTCCTGTGTTTTCTGTTACCAAGATAAACAAGATAAAACTCCAGAAATGTACCTGAACACACCTCATTTCCAGAACACCACGCCCATCAGTGTAGACATATTCAGAAGCTCTGTTATATTTATGTGTTTATGTGTTAATGTGTTTATCTTTAACAGCTAAAGGTTATCCATCATGCTGAAACATGGGAGCAAAAGATTACTTCCTGTTTATTGTTTAATGCACTTAGGGTGGTCTTTTAGCCTCAGAGTCCAAAAACAGCTCATCGTTTATCT
The DNA here is from genome assembly GCF_023375975.1 of Astyanax mexicanus. Lineage (NCBI taxonomy): Eukaryota > Metazoa > Chordata > Actinopteri > Characiformes > Acestrorhamphidae > Astyanax > Astyanax mexicanus. Next base: position 415,062 of record NC_064424.1, on the reverse strand, counting down.
TTATCTCTAGGCATTAGACGAGTGATCAATACGGATCAATAGTGATGCTCGTGTGTCTGTTTTCGGCTGACCTCTTGGAAGGAAGCAGATTAGTGGTGGAAGGGTAATAAAGGGTAATGGTCCGAGCATGGGGTCAGTGATCCAGGCTCACTCTGACCTTGATTAGACTCTATTTTACTGTGTTCAGGAAAATTATTTATTAATTTTATCATGTTTATTTAAAATATGAAAGGGTTCCAAATGCAACATATGAATATTCTTGATGAATAATGGTTAATTGCACTTTAAAATTTAGTAATTGCATTAGTATGCTATAATATAATACATATTATCAACATATGAATAGCATAAAATGCTCTTTTATATTTTCACAGAAATTTTAACAAAAGTAGTTATTTTCTTATATCAAATCATTAATTTTAAAGAATGCCACTTACATTATGAAATATCATAGCATAATGCATTTACATATTTGAACAGTACTCAATTATTAACCATTAGGAATATTCAGATATCGATTTTTTCACATTAATATTATTTACATTTTTTCACTGATATGGTGAAAGCAGTTACAATTCTGTATTGAAAGCAGGTTATTATTTTACATTACATTACATTACATTACATTACATTTGGCAGACGCTTTTGTCCAAAGCGACTTACAATATTGAAGTGCAAATAATAGAAGAGGTTAAGTACAAAAATAATAGAAGTTAAAAATAAAGCATCTATAGATAGGGCCTTAAGGAGGTCAGAGGGAAATAATGGAATAGAGGAGTGAAGGAGGGGAAGAAGGAAATGAGGTTAGAATTAGTTAGTTTGTTAGAGGTGTTAGGAGAGTAAGTGCTCTTTGAAGAGCTCTGTCTTCAGGTGTTTATTAAAGATAGTGAGAGATTCTCCTGATCTGGTAGTAGAAGGTAGTTAGTTAGAGGTGTTAGGAGAGTAAGTGCTCTTTGAAGAGCTCTGTCTTCAGGTGTTTATTAAAGATAGTGAGAGATTCTCCTGATCTGGTAGTAGAAGGTAGTTAGTTAGAGGTGTTAAGAGAGTAAGTGCTCTTTGAAGAGCTCTGTCTTCAGGAGTTTATTAAAGATAGTGAGAGATTCTCCTGATCTGGTAGTAGAAGGTAGTTAGTTAGAGGTGTTAGGAGAGTAAGTGCTCTTTGAAGAGCTCTGTCTTCAGGAGTTTATTAAAGATAGTGAGAGATTCTCCTGATCTGGTAGTAGAAGGTAGTTTGTTCCACCATTGGGGAACTCTGTATGAGAACAGTCTGGATTGCTTTGTGTGAATGTTTGTTTGGTAAAGCGAGGCGACGTTCATTGGAGGAGCGCAGCGGCCGGGAGGTAGCGTAAGCCTTCAGGAGCGAGTGCAGGTAGGAAGGAGCTGTTCTGTATCACCTTGTAGGCGATTGTAAGAGTTTTGAATTTGATGTGAGCATCAACTGGTAGCCAATGGAGCTCAATGAGCAGCGGGGTGACATGTGCCCGTTTTGGCTGGTTGAAGACCAGACGTGCTGCTGCGTTCTGGATCATCTGGAGTCGTTTTACTACACAGGCCGGGAGGTCAGTTAGCAGGGCATTGCAGTAGTCGAGGCGTGAGATGACGACTGCTTGTACCAGGAGTTGGGTGGCCTGTTGCGTCAGAAACGGTCGAATTTTTCCGATGTTATAGAGCGCAAAGCGGCAGGACCGAGCAACTGAGGCCACATGGTGCGTGAAGAGAAGCTGGTTATTTACTGTGAAGCTTTAATGATTTGTAAAGTTTATATTATTATATACACTAAACAATCTGCACTTTAGTTTTTTTGATAGAATTTGTTACTAAATTATATTTATATTATTACTATTTAAAAACAGTAAAAGCTCTTGATAAGCTACTGTTGTTTACAAAATATACTAACGTTTACAGATTTTTTTTCCTTTTATTGAATGTTTGTAACTTATATTTCTACTAAATAAAACAAACATTTATTTTAATGCAGTGGACAATTCTTTTTTTTTTTCTTACATATATTTATATCTTCCATTTTTACTCTAATATACACTACCGGTCAAAAGTTTTAGAAGTGAACTGATCACTCAACAACAAGAAAGAGAAATCGATTGTGCAAAATTTTGAAGTAAACTGCCAGTGCCTTAAAAAAAAAAAAAAAACATGTATATTTTGTACATATATTGTAAAACCTAAAAAAATATTTTTAACAAGCATCTAATTGGTTATCAGCCTACAGATGGTGAATAGTAATGGAAATAAATTGAAACTATGAAAATGGATTTAAAAATATGAATTTACAAAGTCTTAGTCTGTAGTAAATCAGTGCTGGAGGAGATGGTGTTACTGCTGTTACTCTACTGCAGCATTCACACTTTCATCGTAGCTAGAAATAGACACAGAAACACAGAGAACTCTGTAAACTGCTACAGGAAGACGTCTGGCTGATCCACATGGAAACAGCAGCTTAAGCCTTTAGCTCAGATTAACATGATTAAGAACTGAGTCTTAGTTTCAGATAAGAAAGATAAAGATAAAATAAAATTGCATAACAGCACTGCTATAGAACTACTAACCAATAGGGGTGTTCTAGAACTTTTGAGTGAGTGTACATATAAAGGGAAAATATCAGCATAAATTTTGTCTTTCTATTGTTTGAGTTGTACTATTTATTTTCTTTAAATAACATTACACACACTGTGATTTGACTAATGATGCTGAAATGATATGCTTTAACTCTTAACACTAAGTGTCCAATAGTTCAGAGTTTGTGTGTATTAATTTGTGAGAATGTAGTGTGTTTATAATCTGAAGGTAGAAGGATACTGAAGCTCCGGTTGGTGATCTCCAGGTTCCACAGGTTGATCCTCAGGTCGTCTGTGGACATGTAGGTCTCGTAGTCGCTGTTGACGGAGATGGAGTTGATGTGGTAGGTGTGGGCGTTGGAGAACACTCGGCGAGGCGTCGCCTCCACCATCAGATCCATCGGTCTCAACACCGGAACCTTCCAGAACCAAGAGAAGAGGGAGAAGAGGGATTAATGATTTGATTAAAAAATAAATCACAGAAAGTCATTGTCAGTGCTCAATTTTGTATGATGATTCTATTTATATATTATATTATTTATATATATTTTTTTACATCTGTATTAAGGGACCACTTCAGTTTGTGAATGAGTTTCACTGACTTTGCTATTTATAGGTATATGTTTAAGTAAAATGAAAATTCTTGTTTTATTTTATAAACTACGGACAACATATCAGCATTTATTTGCAGAAAATGAGAAATTACTGAAATAACAAAAAAAGATGCAAAGCTTTCAGACCTCAAATAATGCAAAGAAAACAAGTTAATATTCATAACGTTTTAAAAAGATCAGAAATCAATATTTGGTGGAATAACCCTGTTTTTTAATCAGTTTTTTTCATGCATCTTGGCATCATGTTCTCCTCCACCAGTCTTACACACTGCTTTTGGATAACTTTATGCTGCTTTACTCCTGGTGCAAAATTCTAAGCAGTTCAGCTTGATTTGAGGGCTTGTGAATTTGGTAAAATCGAAGAAACTCATCATTTTTAAGTGCTCTCTTTTTTTTCCAGAGCTCTATCTAGACTAATTAATGACCAGACCAGAGCAGAGCAGATCAACCCACACCCAAATCAGACTAAACCAGACCAATTTTTTTTTTTTAAGATCAGAAAATCTGTGTGTATACATGGTTATTAATATTAAACCTGGTAAGTAAAACAAACAGAGTTGTCACAGTCACAGTTACCCTCCCTATGTCTGCAGTGTGACTCCGCCCGGGTGCTGTGGTGGAAGTCAGTGGGAGGGTAAGCAGAGGTTTAATGATGACTAATCTGCAGCGGGCAGCTCCAACACGCACCGCACCGCGGGAGTGCCACGCTGCTGCCAGGCTTTACCAGCGCAGCGCCGGGCCGTGTCTATACCGCCGCCCCCTCAAACTCCTCTAACTCCCCCACACTACAGGGAAATCCCCTCTCTAATGACAGCGCTGGCACTGTGATCGCCTGGCACCCTTTGAAGTGATGGGGGGCTGAGCGTTACAGTGGGGGCGGGGTGGATGTCGGGGGTGATGCTGCTGAGGCAGGTCATTATCACCGCACACATGGGGTCCGTTCGGAGGCGGTGTGGGATTATCACCTCCCCTATGTGGAATTAATGCACCATGTGTTTATCATGCTTTGTGAAATATGTTCGACTTAAAAGACGGAAGCTAGGCATTAACCCCACAACAAGGTTAAGCCCTAATGAGCCGCTAATGGAAATAATATGTACCCTGATCAATCAAGACAGGAGCTGCAGCTAATAAATATGATACACAGCATCACAGAAATATTTTGTCAACAACAGCAATTTGTTAATTGATAGAACTAGAAAGATGCAATGCACATTCAGAAAGAAACAATGCAAACCCAGAAAGATGCAATGCACATTTAGAAAAGCAATGCAAAACCAGAAACGTGCAATGCAAACCCAGAATGGTTCAATGCACATTTAGAAACGCAATGCACATTTAGAAAAAAATCAATGCAAAACCAGAAAAATGCAATGCACATTCAGAAAAGCAATGCAAACCCACAAAGATGCAATGCCCATTCAGAAATGCAATGCAAAAACAGAAAGGCACTGCATGTTTAGAAACGCAATGCACATTCAGAAACGCAATGCAAACCCAGAAAGGTGCAATGCAAAACCAAAAAGATGCAATGCACATTTAGAAACAGGAACGCAATGCAAAACCAGAAACATGCAATGCAAACCCAGAATGGTTCAATGCGCATTTAGAAACGCAATGCAAAAACAGAAAGGCACTGCACGTTTAGAAACGCAATGAACATTCAGAAAGAAACAATGCAAACCCAGAAAACTGCAATGCACATTCAGAAACGCAATGCAAACCTAGAACGATGCAATGCACATTCAGAAACGCAATGCAAAATCAGAAACACAAAGCAAAACCAGAAAGATGCAATGCACATTCAGAAACGCAATGCAAACTCAAAAAAGATGCAATGCACATTCAGAAACGCAACGCAAACCCAGAAAGCCAGAAAGATGCAATGCACATTTAAAAACGCAATGCAACACCAGAAAGGCACTGCACATTCAAAAACGCAATGCAAACCCAAAAAAGATGCAATGCACATTCAGAAACGCAATGCAAACCCAGACAGCCAGAAAGATGCAATGCACATTTAAAAACATATTGCAACACCAGAAAGATGCAATACATATTCAGAAAAACAATGCAAAAACAGAAACACAATGCAAAAGCCAGAAAGGCCCAATGCACATTTCAAAACGAAATGCACATTCAGAAGTGCAATGCAAACTTAGAAACGTAATCCTGCTGTGCATTCAGACCTGACCCCATTTTGGCCTCCTCTGAGCCCTGACAGACAGCTTAAAAGCTGACAAATGCATTGGAGTTTTTGTGGGAAAAAATTGAAAACAGTAAATGTATCGTATTATTTTCATTTGTGATACATTATCGGTAGCATCAAATATGGATATTTTTTATATATATATATATATATATATATATATATATATATATATATATATATATAGAGAGAGAGAGAGAGAGAGAGAGAGAGATTTTATAGGTTTAAAGTGAGTGCTTCATTACTGTACGTGGTGGCGTTATAAAATAATGATTAGTGTAAACATGCAGTGAAGAATACTGATTGTTAATTTCTGAGAAACTGAAGCCAATGAATCTCTAATATCAGTTTTTTTAATTATTTAGAAGTATTTCAAACCATTTGTCAAACCAATCGTGTCAAGTCACCATACAAGGGTCTGAAACCCAACCCCGCCAGTTTGAGAACGTGAAATAAAAAGCAGAGACCAGCCTTAGCTCTCACAAATAAGGCTAAAGCATTAAACCCAGACCCCCAGCCACCTTGTTAGCCTGGCACTGTGCCGCCTGCAGACCCAAGAACATATAGATCATTACCCTCAGAGCAGTGATGGTGGTGGGGTCTCGGATCCTGCCATCCTCGTCCTTCAGGTTGTACCCCTCCGGCCGCTTGTCCCTCTCACTGATCTTCCACAGCTTCACTGTTTTATCTGCAAAATAAAGAAATCTATTTTTAACATTCTCAATTCAAGTATAATGGGTTTACAATAATTAACATTTTAATATTGTGTTTTCTACACTATCTGGAAAAACTTTTAAGTCACCTGCTCATTCACTGTGCAAGTCCTCAAAAATCTGTTTATAATCGTAATTTATAATTATCTGATTCAATTACTGTTTGTTTGTACTGTAGTGTTGTAGTCAAGAGCTGCTGCTGCTCCTCACTGTATGAGTGTTTTTATCAGAATAAAACAGAAAAACAACAGCAAACAGATAAAGCTGTATAAAGACGGTTTATACACACAGTTAGTTGAGGCAGTCGCTAAAATGCCTATGTAACTTTTGTGCATTTGCTCAGAAATAATTTTGTATTTTTTTGCCCTATCCTACCTATTCGCTCATGCTCATTTTTACTTTTACTTACCTGTTTACTTTCAAAGTTCTCAATGCCTCGTTTTAAATGTCAGGGCCTCAAAATTCTACCAGTGAAGTGTGGAGCTTGTTAATGGTGTATAATAGCAATTTCTTCATGTTTCACTACAACCCAAATCCATTTATTTTCACACAATTTGGTTTATTGCAAACGGCAGAGATGTAGTTATTATACAGGACGTTATTACACATTACAAAACAGGGCTGCAAATCTTTTGATAGTTGACTAATCTTGATCTAATATAATCTATTAGTTGATTAATTAATGATTATTTCTGCCATGTCATCCATATCTAAAACAATAAAAACAGCTGAACAAAGTACTGATATTTAGTGAGTAAATATGTAATCTGTCGTGTTTGGGCACTTATGGAGACACAGCCTAAGTTAAGTCATTTACCCATCTCCCATTGTGTTTTTTCCCCCAGCACTGTGTGTAATGCGGTACTGATACAAATTAACGGTTAGTCGTCAATGAAATTTGTAGTCGACAATTTTACTTAATCAACATTGTCGATTTTATTGACTGATCATCGCAGCCCTATTAAAAAACGTGCTTTCATGCTGAAATACTAAGTGTAATAAGTGTAAAAATGAATTATACATATATAATTGAAAACCTCTGGAATATAAGAAAGAGGAAAATGGATGATCACAAGCCACCAAACCAAGCTGAACTGCTTGAATTTATTGTACCAGGAGTGGCAAGTTATCCAAAAGCAGTGGTTAAGACTGGTGGAGGAAAACAAGCAAAGAAGCAGGAAAACTGTGATAAAAAAAAGAGGGCTGTTCCACCAAATATTGATTATTTCTGAACTCTTAAAACTTTATGAATATGAACTTGTTTTCTCTGCATTATTTGAGGTCTGAAAGCTCGAAATCTATTTTGTTATATCAGCAATTTCTCATTTTCTGCAAATAAATGCTCTAAATTACAATATTTTTATTTGGAATTTCGGAGAAATATTGTCTGTAGTTTATAGAATTAAACAACAATGATCATTTTACTAAAATGTATACCTATAAATAGCAAAAACAGAGAAACTGATTCAGAAACGTAAGAAATAAAGCGTCTATGTATCTTATGTAACGTTAACGTTATATGCTCTTGACAGTACAATAAGCCACAAACCTATATAATAATCTAGAAATGCAAATATATAACTTATATATATATATATATATATATAATTTTACAAAATCTGTGATATATGGTGTAGCCGTGATATTCTTTAAATAACCCCTGATAAAGTTTAATTTCCAGTGATAGCGCTCAGCACTGCTGAAGTGAGGGGGAGTAAAATGTGAGATTTACCTCAGGAGATTTCCCGCGCGGTGAATCTGAGCGCGCGGTGGGCTGCAGCTTTCTCCTCACAGCGCGGTCCGCTAGCCTAGCTCTCCGTTTGTTAGTTTAACAGTGAGTTTATAGAGCTGTCGGTATAAAGAGTAATTCTGCCGGTTTATCCGGTACCGCGGTGTTTATTAGCGGTTCAGAGTGAGTACAGGGTTAGCACAGAGCTGCTAACACACAGTTAACAGCTTAGCTAGCTAGGCTACGCTACTTAGCCGCTAAGCGGGGTAAAGTTAAGCTAACGCGCTAACAGAACTCGGTTTATAAACTCCTCACAAACACAAACTCCGACTCTCTTACTGTATAAACTCCCGCGGAGTTATAATCCCGGTTTATAGGTGTATCAGTACCGGTATCGGGCTGAGTTTACCGAGTAGTTTTAACTTTTAGCTCCGCTCTGCCGTCTAACTACCGCTACTGTCCGCTCTCCCTCCGGCTCCGTCCCAATGTCAACTCCTCCCCCTCACTCACTCATTGGGCCGCTCCCTCACTCGCTCCCTTACTCCCTCAGTAAATCACTTTCTCACTCACTCTCTCGCACGCTCGCTCATTAAATCAATCACTCGCTCCCTCACTCACTCCTTCCCTCACTCCCTTACTCGTTGTCTCTCTCGCTCCCACATTACTTCATTCACTCACTTGTTTACTCACTCATTTCCTCACTCACTTCTCGCTCCCTCACTCGTTTACTCACTCCTTCCCTTGCTCCCTCATTCATTCGCTCTCTCGCTCCCTCGCTCTCTGATTCACTCACTTGCTCCCTCCCTCATTAGCTCGCTCCCTCACTTACTCACTCACTCATTTATTCAATCACTCACTTCCTCACTCACTCCTTCCCTCGCTCCCTCCATCACTAAATCACTCACTCCTTCCTTCGCCTGCTCGCTCACTCATTTAATCAATCGCTCCCTCACTCACTAAATCACTCACTCGTTAACTCACTCCTTCCCTCGCTCCCTTACTTATTCATTGCCTTCCTTGCTCCCTCATTCATTCGCTTGCTCCCTCACTTACTCACTCACTCACTCATTCAATCACTCACTTCCTCACTCACTCCTTCCCTTGCTCAATCTTTTACGCACTCCTTCCTTTTCTCACTTCTCCCTGCATACTTTCCTTAAGTCCCTTTTGGCATGAAAACGTAAATGAAATATGTACTCTGTATTGATTTAAAAAATAATGAAAGAAAACACAGAATTTTATATGTACTATTTATTACTTTTCATTAATCGTTTTATGTTTTACTATTATTATGTATAAGTAAACAGTAATTCATTTAGTAATTCATGTAATTAGATAATTTTTTAATCACCTGAAAGAACTACAAAACTACAAATCTGAAATTGTGATGATAAAAAAATGATAAAAATATAAAAAATGGATTTCATATGGCTCTAACACCACAGAACACCAGCATAATAATGAAGTTGGGGTTCTTCACTACTTCACAATGATCTTATAAGAAGATCTCGCTGCTCCTGTTCTGCCTTAAGAACTGCTAACTTTCCACTTCTTTCTGTAATAACACAGTACTGTACTTTTACTCTCAGTACTTCACTTCTACATTTTACAGTTAATTACCCGCAGTAGTTTGTTGAAAGTTGAATACTTTAGCACGTTTACTAAAGAGCTTAAAGAACACTTTAACTTCTACTCAAGTCTCCTTTTAATAGAGCACAGTTAGTACTTTATACATGGCTGATCTTCTGTGAGACACTAAACAGTTACTCTGAGTGTGAACAGGTTTCTGATTCGCTGAAGGCGGGTGAAGAGAGCGGGTAAAGCTGCACGACGGGAACAGACAGAAGATACAGCAGCAAAGATCAATATCTCCCTCAATTACTCTGATTAAACCGTCCTGCTGCTCACCTGACTACAGGGTGATGCGCCAAATACAGGACTGCGCTCTCCTGCTGTCCTGCTGGCTGCTTTTCCCACAGTAATAATAATAAATTAATCAGAAGAGAAAGTGAGCGCTGTCTGCAGTTTAGTGCAGGACAGCAGTCTGATCAGTCCGAGAGCAGGAAGCAGCAGGACAGCAGCATTTAACTCATAAGTGCTGCACCACTGTCCCGCTCCCCCATGTCCTGCTCTTGCCCCCTGTCCCTCTCCCCCATGTCCCTTTGTCACATACAACAAACCCTTCGTCCTGTTTACACCGCATCCTGCTCCCACTCCTGTCCCACTTCTGCCCCGTCCCACTCCCACACCTGTCACACACACCCCTCCTGGTCCTGCCCCCTGTCCTGCTCCAGCCCCCTGACCCTCTGTCCCACTCCTACCCCGTTCTCCCGTCTCATGCCCATCTCCTTCTGTCCTTTTCCCTCCCCGTCCCGCTTCCACCCCTGTCCATCTCCTTCAGTCCCGCTCCCAGCCCCTGTCCTGCTCCTGCCCCCATCCAACTCTCCATCTTGTCCCGCTCCCACCCCCTGTCCTGCTCCCATGTCCCGGTCCTGCCCCCTGTCCTGCTCCAGCCCCCTGACCCGCTCCGCTCTGTTCCACTCCTGCCCCGATCCCACCCTTTGTTCTGTTCCCCCATCACACGTCCCACGTCCATCTCCTTTGATCCTGCTCCCATCCCGTTTCCACCCCTGTCCCTCTCCTTCGGTCCTGCTTCCGCCCCGTCCTGCTTCCGCCCCGTCCTGCTTCCACCCCCTGTTTTGTCCCTCTCCCCTGTCCTGCTCCCGCCCCTTTCCTGTTCCCCCATCCCGTTCTCACCCCCTGTCCTCTTTCACCATCCCACGTCCCTCTCCTTCTGTCCCGCTACCGCCAAATGTCCTGCTTCCACCCCATGTCCTTTTCCCCCGTCCCACTCCCACCCCTGTCCTGTCCCTCTCCCCCCGTCCCGCTCCCACACTAAGGTACTCAGCACTTCTCCAGGTTCAGAAACAGCTGCTGAAGCTTGGGGGGATGATGGATGCCGGGCGGCTGCAGTCGCAGAGGTGTGCAGTTTTAAGGACGTGAAACACCTTCGGGATTCATGAATAGAACAGTTATTTTTCACCTCGTCTTTAATAAACTATAAACTGCAGCTCCGCAGCTCAACCGGTCCAGAGGTCTTTATACACTGCACAATACTGCATTATATACTCCTCCAATACTCCACCTTACTCAGCTCACACAGAGATCAATAATCACACACTGAACTGAATCAGACCTGATATTATAGAAAAGCCAAACAAATAAATAATAAATAGCTGAACATGTACAGTTTATACTGTGAAATTAATATTAAAGACTATATATTAAAGCTATAAAGGAACTCTTAAATAAATATCAGATGTATGTTTGAGTTCAGATCTGCAGACTCTTGGTGAGATTTTAATCTCAGTGTCTTCATGAGGGAGAGTCACCTGGAATAGTTTTCTCAGTGTCTTGAAGGAAGGAGTTTCTGGAGGTGCTGAACAATAGCTGCTGCTTTTCCTTCACGCTGTGAAGCTCCAGCTCATCCCAATTAAATCACCTCAAATCACCATCTCAGTTCATCAGCTTTAGATCAGGAGATTAATATGGAGGAAAAACACTTGCAATCGTTTCTATGTCTTCAATATTAATCTATAATCTAAAAAATTATATAAAGGAATTTTGATAAGATGAGATAATCCTTTATTAATCCCCCAGTGGGGAAGTTTATTAAGGGTCAGTGTACCAAACAGAGACTATATGTTCCTTTCAATGGGAAATCTCTATATTCTGTGCAGTCCAAGATAGATGTTATTAACTGTATAAGTTAGTATGAAGTTTATTCCGTTGGTAACTGAGTAAAGTGTTTAGAGTTATTAGAGTTTACAGTGTATATCCAGTACTGCAGTGTGCAGTGGGTATCTGATATCTGGTCTAAAGCTCACCGTTGGTGGAGAGGAGGAAGTAGGCGGCATTCTGTTGAGGCAGCCAGCGGATTTTGTTGATCTTCTCCTCGATTTCCAGGCTTTTCAGGTAGTCGAATTCGGGCTCGTGGCTCTGAAATGTGCTGTAAACATTGTACTCCCCCCGCCGGTGCGGCTGGTTCTTACTCTGTAAACACAACAAGAGTTTTATAAGCACACTAATAAAACATACATACAGCTCTGTAAAAAATGAAGAGATCACTTCAGTTTCTGAATCAGTTTCTCTGATTTTACTATTTATAGGTTTATGTTTGAGTAAAATGAACATTGTTGTTTTATTCTATAAACTACAGACAACATTTCTCCCAAATTACAAATAAAAATATTCTCATTTAGAGCATTTATTTACAGAAAATGAGAAATGACTGAAATAACAAAAAAGATGCAGACAAACAAGTTCATATACATATATTTGGTGGAATAACCCTGGTTGGTTTTTAATCACAGTTTTTTTAATGCATCTTGGCATCATGTTCTCCTCCACCAGTCTTACACACTGCTTTTGGACTGCTTTACTCCTGGTGCAAAAATTCAAGCAGTTCAGTTTGGTGTTTTGATGGCTTGTGATCATTCATCTTCCTCTTATATCAGTTTAGATTTACTGTCCTCTTAAAATAACTCAACACACATTAATGTCTTTATATCTGCAACACAACGTCCCTTCCTGGTGTTTGTCTCATTATAGAGAGTTGTAAGGTCTCATGTGTTAAATTCGGTGTTTTAGGTGAAATTCTCTCATTCTCTCTCACCTCCTGCTCTCTCTGAAACACCACCACTCGCCCTCCTTTATCCCCCGTGGCCAGGAGCTCTCCGCTGGAGTTGAACTCGACCGTGGATATGATGTCAGCTGGAGAAAGAGCAGAAAAAGATCATCCATTAGAATGAAAAACATTAGCATTTCAGCACAGTCCGCAGTCTCAACTAGTGGTGGGAAAAAGAGTGAAAAGTATCTCCATTCATTCTTTACTCTGTAGGTAGAATAGAGTGTAGATACTAGAGTTTAATAAAAAAATACTTCTGTAGAAGTTGAAGAATCAACTCAAGCTTTTTACTCTTTAAGTAAAAGTGTAAAAGTACTGGTTTCAAAACTACTTAAAGTATAAAAGTAAAAGTAATGTAAGGAGAAAAAATAATAAAGCCATTAAGAACAAAAGCTTAGGCCACGCCCACAGACTCCTATAGTGCAAAAATCCAATCTTTCTTGTCTTCCTCCGGCTGTTGTTAGTAGACGGTCCGTCACGAACCGTGAAGATATTAGCCAATAACATTCCTTGAGGGTGGAGACCCTAACCCCGCCCCCAAACTATCAAAACCAGCCCTTTCTACAGTCGACCACAAAAAAGTCGAGTAAGTCGGGCAATTCACATCACATTTACGTTTACGTTTCGAGTCGAGCAAGGTGTACTTTTCCCGTTGTTACGATAGCAAAGACACCCTGACACACTGCCCTAAATCAAGCTGTACAGCAGGGGTTGGCCGCGGGGCAGATATTTTCCTAGCCATTACGTGGCGGGCCAGGTAACAGTTTAATTCAAAGCAGGTAAACGCAAAAGGAAAGAAAAAAAAGAAATAAAAAAAGAAATAAACACACCGCTCCTCACGCAGGATCCAAACCGTGCCGTCAGGGTCATGCTTCAATACACTACCGCTGCCACCGTTAGTGAATTGGGACACGGCCGAGAAAAAACACCCTTATAAGGAGATAGGGAGCACAAAAGTGGGCGGAAAAACGAGAACAGGCGGACACTAAAGAAGCGCTACAGAGAGAGAGACGGGGAGGTAGGTAAACAAAAGCTCACCAGAGAAGCTTTTTATTTATTTTTTTTTATTATCGTTTATTATAGTTCAAACAAACAACCTCACGGGCCATTTTCATGCTTCCCTATTGCCGACCCCTGAGGTGCAGTGAGTGGTTGATGTCTCGCCTACAGATAAAGCTAAAACAAGGGAAAAAAGAGATAAAGAAAGAGGGGGATGATTCGTCAGCCTGTCAGACGAGCTCAGGGACAGTCTGAGCGTCTGCGTTTCAGACGGCTGTGAGCTGCAGACACTGACAGCCCGTCTGCAGAGGAACGTCAGGAACCTGATTACCTGATCCAGTCTATCACCTCCACACCGTCACCACCACCTGCCTCCTCCTCCTCTTCACCTCATACCTGATCAAACACTCCTCCCAGACGATCTGCCATCTACTCAAGCCCCGCCCCCAAACTCCTCCCCGCTTTCACTGTTCACCATCACTTCACTGATATGCAAATCCATCCATCCTTTACTGTGCACAGGGGCGGATCTAAAAAAATATTAATGGGGTGGCAAGAGGGGTGCAGGAAATTTTGAGGGGTGGCAACATACGGCAGACGTATATATATATATATATATATATATATATACACACACCGCAGTTACTAAGTAACTGACATCATTGGACCTATAGAAAACAATACATGTTAAAGTTGCAAAATTTTTATAAGCTCAAAATCAGCACTGCAACACCAAGCTTTATTTTAATTCTGGGGTGGCAGCAGTAGTGACAAGGCTTCCCTTTAGGGTGGCAGCTGCCACCCTATGCCACACCGGTAGGTCATTCCCACTCCTGGACACTTTTTACACTTTTATTATAAACACAATACTCACACAGGTTTATATTCCATACTGTTGTATCTGCCGATACCTGCTTTCTTTTTTTACATTATTTAATCTGTATTACCTACCTCATATCTACAGTTAGCTTACTTTCAGACTATATATAGTGTTTGTATTTATATATTCTTGTATATATTCTTTGACCACTGTAGAAGGTGAGATACTAATCTGAGGGTACAGCATTGTTTTATTTTTATTTATATCTTATAAGGTATATATCTTCAATAGTTTTACCTTTCTTACTGTGCTTTCTTTCTGTAACCTCCCTTACTGTTGTTTGTTCTACTGTGTTGTGTAACTGCTACTGGCTGCTATCTGTCTGTCTGTCTATCTGTCTGTCCATCCATCTATCTATCTCTAAATATCACCTCATTAAATTCCAGATGAATAGTGAAAGCTGAAACGCTGTGTAAAATATAAACAGCGTACGGGTGAAATGCTTCTTTCAGTAATTTGAGTATCTTGATTACAAAACACAATAAAGGATTTTTCTCTGCTTCGAGGAATCGTTTATTTAACTGTAAATCAGTGAGATAAAAGTTAATGTACCTTACTAACATAATGTTTGTATCTATTTGTGTTTTATTTATTTTTGTTTCATTTATTTATTTATACTAGACAGATTGAATGTTCTAAAAACGTTCAGAAATGGCTCTACTAAACAGAATTTTTTATCCCCACAGAGATATTCCCCCTGCAGATTTCTCCGTTCAGCTTATTTATCTCCTGCTGCTTCACCTGCATTCAGTAACAGTAAATAACGAACAGAAACACCGACCTGCAGAACCTCCAACCACACCGTCTAATCCCCTCCCACCAGAGCAGGAAACCAGGCCAGAGCGGGACCGTTAATTAAAGAGGCGCCTCAAATGCCTTAGAACCACAGAGAACCAAAAAGAACCACAAAACCCCCTGAGGAACCTAAAGAACCACAAAGATCCAGAAAGAACCACAAATAACCTTAAAAAACACAAAGAATCTAAAGAACCAAGAAGAACCAAAAAGATCCACAAAGAAACACCGAGATCCCTAAAGAATCTAAAGAACCCCAAATAACCGCAAAGAACCTTAAAGAATCTAAAGAACCATGAAAAACATAAAGAACCGCAAAGAACCCTAAAAAATGTAAAGAACCATGAAAAACATAAAGAATCTAAAGAACCCTGAAGAATCTAAAGAACGGCAAAGAACCACAATGAACCACAAAGAACCATGAAGAACACTGAAGTAACTAAAGAACCACAAAGAACTGTGAAGAATGCAAAGAACCACAAATAACCCTGAATATAAAGAACCACAAAGAACCGTAAAGAACCTAAAGAACAACAAAGAACCCTGAAGAATTTAAAGAACCACAAAAAACACAAAGAAACCTAAAGAATCTAAAGAACCCTAAAGAGCCACAAAGAACCCTAAAGAACCTTAAGAACCACAAAAAAACTAAATAATCTAAAGAACCTTGAAGAACCTGAAGTACCACAGCTCAGGAAGCTTCCTGCAGTCGACTGCAGTTCTGCATCCTCACACATCACAGAACACACCTGTATCTAGACCCGTCACAGTAACACCATGCTATTGGACGATAAGTTATCCCAAAAATAATTGCAATAATTAACCAATAAAAATGATTTACATTGTTATTAACTTGCATAATCAGATAATAGAATAAGATGTGATGTAAACACCGCGTAAAAACCTGAAAGTGTTTACATGCACTGACAAATCTGATTACTGAGATAAAATACAACTCGCTTTATTAGATTTATTAATCTGATTAATAAACTTACTCCGAAAGATGAAATACCGCTTTCTTTATAAGCTTTATTAATCCGATTTTTCCACCTTAATCTGATCTAAGAAATCTGATTACTAAAATAAAATACAGCTCGCTGTATCCGATTTATTAGATTAATACGCCTTACTCTGACTTGAATATAATAAATCTAAGAAAACGAAGTATACTCTTTACATGACTGCTGCTTGACCAATCAGATAACCAGATCAGGTCAACTGCAGTAATCAGATGAATGAACTGATTTGAAGTGCATGTAAACACACGCGTGCATCTCGATGGTGTTTAAGTGTTTACACCAGTTTTTTTGTTTTGTAATTCGGATTAAAGAAATCCGAACATGATCCGATCACCCAATACGCTTGTTAACGGCAGGTGTAAACAGGCTCACGGTCGTTTCCACCGGTTCTAACTCTTTGATCTTGTGTCTGATGTGATGGATCTGATTCCTACCTCGGACACATCTTCCTTGGTCCTCCTCAAGGAGATGCATCTGTTTCTCCGGCTCTGGAATGCACTGTTGCTATGCAATCCTTCAATCCCAGAAAAAACCTGTTTACTGCAACTCCTCGCTCAAACCTCGCTCTGCCTCGCTCTGCCTCCAATCTCGCTATCGCAGGTAGGCGGCTATATCTGTAGCAGAGCTGTATCCCCTCACTTTGATCTTTTCTCAAATCCTCACATTCTCGCAACGAGGCAAACACTCCCGAACGAGGTCAGCCGGCCATCATTTGCATGAATCCGAGGCAAAAACAAACAAGACGAGGCTGTAAATAATCCCTTTGTTCCTTCAGGAGCTCGTCGTAAACAGAGAGAGCGAGAGAGTGAGAGAGAGAGTGAAAGAATGAGTGAGAGAGTGAGTGAGAGAGTGTGGAGGGGTGTGAAAAGAGAGAGAGAGAGAGAGAGTCGGACGGAGAGAAAAAGCGCCGGATTGTTGTTTTTCAACACATTTCCGCTGGCTTTTATTCAGCCTGTGTGGAAGATTTAAGCGCAGCGTTTCCATGGCAACCCTTCCCCGACCGAAGAATAAAGCGAGGTTCCCGCTCAGACTCCAGTGCTGAGGTCTGAACTGGCGGCGCACCAACGCTATCTTGAGCATTCGCACGAGGGGGTGAACGAGTGTACCATAGCAGCAGTGCTATTCTAAACATAAATTTACCTCAGCGGTGCTATTTTAAACATAAATTTACCTCAGCAGCGCTATTCTACTCACATGTTTACCTCAGCAGTGCTAGCCTAAACATACATTTACCTAAGTGGTGATATTCTAATCACACATTTACCTCAGAGGTGATATTCTAATCACACATTTACCTCAGCAGTGCTATTCTTCTAATCATAAATTTACCTCAGCAGTACTACTCTAATCATACATTTACCTCAGTAGTGCTATTCTTCTAATCACATATCATATGTCATATGTAGTGCTGTTTTAATCATACATTTACCTCAGCAGTGCTATTCTTCAAATCATATGTTTACCTTAGCAATGCTATTCTTATTATACATTTACCTCAGCAGTGCTACTATTCTAATCATACGTTTACCTCAGCAGTCCTACTATTCTAATCATAGAATAGTAGCAGTGGTATTCTTCTAATTATACATTTACCTTAGTGGTGCTTTTCTTCTAATCATATATTTACCTCAGCAGTTCTCTTCTTCTAATCATTCATTTACCTCAGCAGTGCTATTCTTCTAATCATACATTTACCTCAGCAGTGCTATTCTTCTAATCATACATTTACCTCAGCAGTGCTATTCTTCGAATCTTACATTTACCACAGCAGTGCTATTCTTCTAATCTTACACTTACCTCAGCAGTGCTGCTATTCTAAACATAGATTTACCTCAGCAGTGCTATTCTTCGAATCTTACATTTACCACAGCAGTGCTATTCTTCTAATCTTACATTTACCTCAGCAGTGCTGCTATTCTAAACATAGATTTACCTCAGCAGCGCTATTCTAATCATACACTACCCATATTATAATAGCAGCTCTGTGGTGTTTTTCTATCCTGTGGGTTCTGAGTATTGATGAACAGGATAAAAGAAGATAAAAATAAACCAGAAAAGTGGTAAAAGGGTAAAAGGAGGATAATAATAAAAATCACACAGAGAAACAGATAGAGCCGGTTATGACGGCTTTGTTTCAGGTTGCTCAGATGTTTGGACGTGGCGAGTGGATCTGATCTGGGCTGGAAAATAAATATATTTGACGTGCTTCATTTTTATTTTTTTAAATGATTTTCTGGCAGGTTCCCGGTTCCTTTCATGTGAGCAGAGGTAAATCCATATTTCTTCTTCTTTTAATAATGAAATGGCCCCTGCTGCCCTCCACGGCCTCAATTTCAGCCTGAGATCCTGAGATCCTGAGATCTGCATCCGCTACCTTCTAATTTTAGCTTTTCATTTTGTGCCGGTTCTGTTTGTGCAGAAGAGTCTGAGATCCAATCTCCTCAGTAATCAGCCGGCTGAAGATCAGTAATCTCCCTCCAGCAGCCGTGTGATGATCGCGTCTCAGCGCGGTGATGAACCGGCTGGGTTTCTGCAGCCGCTGCAGATGGATCTGGTTATCAGGGATACTCTGCTCTGGTGCAGCGCGGTGACCTCTGACCCGACAGCGCCGGCGAGCTCCACCGGCTTTCTGATTTACTGTCTGATTCTCAGTCAAGGTCTGTCAGACTGTCCATTCAAGTGTCACAGGTAAGATAAGGCTGGTCAGACCCTGGCAGGTCCATGTGGACGCTTACATCATGCATTTACCCCAGCAGAGCTGTTCTAATTATACATTTACCCCAGCAGAGCTATTATAAATCATACATTTACCTCAGCAGAGCTATTCTAATTATACATTTACCTCAGCAGTGCTATTCTAATCATACATTTACCTCAGCAGTTCTATTCTAATCATACATTTACCTCAGCAGTTCTATTCTAAACATAAATTTACCTCAGCAGTGCTGTTCTAATCATACATTTACCTCAGCAGAGCTATTCTAATCATACATTTACCTCAGTAAAACTGTTCTAATCATACATTTACCTCAGTAAAACTGTTCTAATCATACATTTACCTCAGAAGTGCTGTTCTAATCATACATTTACCTCAGCAGAGCTATTTTAATCATACATTTACCTCAGCAGAGCTATTTTAATCATACATTTACCTCAGTAAAACTGTTCTAATCATACATTTACCTCAGTCAAGCTATTGTATTGATATATTTACCTCAGAAGTGCTGTTCTTATCATGCATGTACCTCAACAGTGCTATTCTAATAACTACAAATATTTGATTACAATATTGTAATCAAACATTTATAGTCTTATCTAATCATGGGGGGGTGAGCAGACAGGGACAAACCTCTTTGTTTGCAGAGTTATCATACTCATTGTGTTGTGATGTCAGAAGATGTCTATATATGTGTGTGTGTGTGTGTGTGTGTGTGTGTGTGTGTGTGAATGTGTGAATATTGGTGTCAGACTGGGTATGATCTCGGCACAATGCCTCAGTACGACTTCACTCGTCAGACTGACTACATTAATTAGCTTTTCTCAGGTTCCTCACATCTTTAATGTGTACCGCTCGCTCTGCACAATCCATACGCCTCGTCTTCAGACCAGACACCCTGGATTCACTCCATTAACCCCTTCACCAATTTACACTCTCGCACCTTCAGAGTGAGAGACGTGCAACACCACCCCAGACTCAGATCAGAAAACGCTTCAGACGATTATTATTTTATCCTCTTGATAATGAGCTCCAGCCCTCCGTCAGCCCCCGCAGCGTCTCCGTACGGACTTAAATGTTTAATTGTGTTGTGTTTTTATTACCCCCCCCCCCCTCGCGCTCCCTGCTGATGATAACGATGAAAAAAGCTCGGTAAATAAGTGAGAAAATGCGATTCTCCCGGGGACTAATTAGGTCAGCAAGTTTGGCGTCTCTGAGAGCTCATTTGGAATTCAGGTTCTGTGAGGTTCAGAATATGATTTAGATGTGATTATTCCTGCCCCTCTGGCCCCGCCCCCGCTCTCCCATAGCCGCTACGCCCTGCGGTGCAGCGGTTTAACACAACATGAACAAGAACAACGCAACGGGTGAAGCAACGCTGGTCTACGTCAGCGCACGTGCGAGTGAGACACAAAGCATTCAGTGAAAGATCCAGAGGGAAAACACATCTGTAGTGAACTGGGTCACACTGAGTCCTCTGTTCTGATCCAGCTCTGGAGAGAATCACCACTCTTTCACAGGATGTGATGTAGAGACACACTGAAAGAGCTGTATTAACATTTTTATTTACAACAAACTACGCCAACAGGAATCACCACCATACTCCTCTATCCCAACAAGAATCACCACCATACTCCTCTATCCCAACAAGAATCACCACAATACTCCTCTACCCAAACAAGAATCACCACCAAACTCCTCCATCCCAACAAGAATCACCACCATACTCCTCTATCCCAACAAGAATCACCACCATACTCCTCTATCCCAACAAGAATCACCACCATACTCCTCTACCCAAACAAGAATCACCACCAAACTCCTCCATCCCAACAAGAATCACCACCATACTCCTCTATCCCAACAAGAATCACCACCATACTCCTCTATCCCAACAAGAATCACCACCATACTCCTCTATCCCAACAAGAATCACCACCATACTCCTCTATCCCAACAAGAATCACCACCATACTCCTCTATCCCAACAAGAATCACCACCATACTCCTCTATCCCAACAAGAATCACCACCATACTCCTCTACCCAAACAAGAATCACCACAATACTCCTCTATCCCAACAGGAACCCAACAGGTTATGTAAAACGATTGTGTTTTTTATATTGGCTTTTTTATGTAAAACGAGTGAATTATCCTAATTGAAGCATTACCTGTTACAGGTAGGGAACACCATTACACTAAATATTGATAGAATAATTAGTAATGGAGTTAGTAATGAAATATTCACACTGATTGTTAGTATTTTTTGGTATTTTAGACAAATTATGCATAATTAAATATGCATTTGGTCAAATTAACCCAAGAACACCATTGCTGCTGTTCCTGACAAATAAACATAATAGGAGGGTTAAATAGGGGTTGGGGTCATAATGACAGTGTATGGGCCGGGTTCAGGGAGAACGTTCAGGGGCTCGGGGCGGTTGGATTTTTTTGGGCCCGATCTAAACTCTACTATAAAAACACAATTGTTGTGTTGTGTTACACTCCATATGTGGCTCAAACCTGCTGGACGGTCTTTCTGAAGGGTTCAGGGTAAAGCCGTCCACTGGTGGTTAGTGGTAAAGTCGGGTTCCTGGAAGATCAGGGAGGTTCCCGCCGCTGTCTCCTGTTCTGACCCGCTGCAGTAAGTGGTTTAGACAGCCGGGATAATCTCTCACTCGGTGACCGACATCCACAACCACCCATAATTCCCTCCTGCGGTTATAAATAACCAATCCCTTTCAGCCGGCAGCCACGTTCACCACAGGCAACATATCAAACGGGCCCATTGTCTGCTCTGAACCGAGGCCAGATAGCATATCAGCTCAGCACAGTCAATACACCTGATAATACTTCAGCTTCTAAACAGCTGAGGATCCAATACCGCAATACAACCAGGTTTCTTCATTAATCACAATCAACTTTGGAATTAACATGAAGAAAATGTCATTATTAACATTATTTACAGGGGTTGGAGAATGAAACTGAAACACCTGTCATCATTTTAGTGTGGGATTTTAGGTTTCATGGCTAAATTGGAGCAGCCTGGTGTTCAATCTTCATTAATTGCACATTGCACCAGTAAGAGCAGAGTGTGAAGGTTCAATTAGCAGGGTAAGAGCACAGTTCTGCTCTAAATATTACAATGCACACAACATTATGGGAGACATACCAGAGTTCAAAAGAGGACAAATTGTTGGTGCACGTCTTGCTGGAGCCACCAGTCTTACACACTGCTTTTGGATAACTTTATGCTGCTTTACTCCTGGTGTAAAAATTCAAGCAGTTCAGTTTGGTGGTTTGATGGTTTGTGATCATCCATCTTCCTCTTGATTAAATTCCAGAGGTTTTCAATTTAGTAAAATCAAAGAAACTCATCATTTTTAAGTGCTCTCATTTTTCTCAGAGCTGTATGATATTGTAATTTTAAGACAATTTTATGTCACTGATTTAATGATAATATGATGGCATAATAAAGCAATACCAAAAAACTGTTTCATTAAAAAAAACAGAGGTATGCATTGAATATGTGTCTGGAAAATGTCAAATAATTACCAAATAAAGACTACTTTACTGGGTTCTATCTGTGTAGATGTTTGTGCAGTAGCTCACCTGATGTAAATTTAGGGTTAAAATAACACTACTGAGGTAAATGTATGGTTAGAATAGCACTACTGAGGCAAATGTATCATTAGAATAGCACTACTCTGTTGAATTTATGGTTAGAAAAGCTATACTGAGGTAAACGTTTGATTAGAATAGCCCTTTTGTGCTAAATGTATGATTGGAATAGCACTGCTGAGGTAAATATATAATTAGAACACCTCCACTGAGGTAAATTTATCATTAGAATAGTTCTACTGTGGTACAGTTATGATTAGAATAACCTTGCTATAAAGCTTGCTATACTAAGGTCAAAGGTCAAAGGTCAAAAATTTGGTGTATCCCAAATATACAAAAATATCCTAATTTACTTAAATTATTTAGTTAAAAAAGACACACAAAATAAATAAAAACATTTATTCATTTCTAAACCAAGTCGACATACCAGCTCATTTACATTAAAAAGGCTCTACTTACTAAGAAAGAGATATAAAACCCTGATATTATGTTGATATAATGCAGGATAAGTTGATATAATAATATAATTACTGTGGAAAACTAAACTCTGAGCTTTCCTGCATCAGGCTTTTAATGTTTCAGACATTAAAAATAATTTATTTACACACCAGACGTTTATGATACGACTGATTAATATTTTAATTATATTTATAGTTATAAATAATAATATTTCAATTATATTATATTTATATTTATTGCTCATTACCAATAGTCTGGAATTAAAATGCAAGCGTGAAATTTTATTCTTTGGGTAAACCCCACTTCCTCTACTCCGTAAAAATAGCTGATCAAAGGAATATGCTAATGAGGCAGAACAAGAGTTCACAAGATGATAAATCTTTAATTCATCTTCAGATCCTGTTTTAATCTGTATAATAGATAATGGGGTCGTCTCCTCCAGCAACTTACAACAGATTCACCAATTCAGAGATACAGAGACTGGATATGATATATGTGATGTGAAATACTGCAGGATGTGTTCACTGTTAAACTTATTTTTATTTACCTGAAAATTTCAGAGAATTTATAGTAGAAAATCACACAAACCTAACAAACGTCTTAATTTATGATGTAAATGTTAACAGAATTTAGATATTTGACCTTATATAATAAAATAAATAAATACATAAATAAATAAATAACTTATTTATTATTATTTATAGTTATTAATCTATTTATTAATATTATAATTAATAATAATTCCGGAATGTGCAGTGTATGCATATAAATTGTAAATGTAAACAATTATTATAAAAAAAATACATTTAATATCAAATAGCATCAAATAGCATCAGTTAGCATTGCTGCTAACTCACTCCTTAATAACCATTATTAATCTCCTTTATAAACCATTCATAAACCCTTTATAAAGGTAGTCTTATTTTAAAGTGGTACCCTGGGCTTTTCTCTACATTTATGGTAAATCTGTCGTTTTGCTGTATCTGTTCTGCAGATTCACCACTAAAACCCGACCCACAGGGAGCGTCCGGATCAGAACCGAGCCGCCGGTTTAAACCCGCGGATCCTGAGCTCTGTTCCAGCCGGGCTTCCTTCCTGCAGACGGATCCTCTCTGGCACTGCCCTGCATCCTGCATTGTTCGCTGGCAGCGGCTGGTGATGAGCTTTAGCGCGGTGGGTACGGGAGGGGGTGAGGGGGTGTTGCGAGCGGGCTGGGTGCTGACTGGGGGGATTGCAGTGAGTATAAAGGGGGGTTTTGCTGAGCTCAGGAACTGTACCGCACTCTACGCTCCTCTGCAGCGCTGGAGATCTCCCCACTCAGACCTATTCAACATAAATAACCCCCCCACCCCCCACCAAAACCAGCACCACCCCACCGGCGCCAAGAGCCGCCGGATCAATCCGGGTTTACCTCAGTACAGCACAACCACACGCACATAACCTTAACTCTTATATATAGCCTACGATTATCATACGAAATCTTTGATTTTACCAAATTAAAAACCTCTGGAATATAATCAAGAGGAAGATGGATGATCACAAACCATCAAACCAACTGAACTGCTTGAATTTTTACACCAGGAGTAAAGCAGCATAAAGTTATCCAAAAGCAGTGTGTAAGACTGGAGGAGGAGAACATGATGCCAAGATGCATGAAATTAAAAATGTGATTAAAAACCAATCAGGGTTATTCCACCAAATATTGATTATTTCTGAACTCTTAAAACTTTATGAATATGAACTTGTTTTCTTTGCATTATTTGAGGTCTGAAAGTTCTGCATCTTTTTTGTTATTTCAGTCATTTCTCATTTTCTGTAAATAAATGCTCTAAATGAAAATATTTTTATTTGGAATTTGGGAGAAATGTTGTCTGTAGTTTATAGAATAAAACTACAATGTTCATTTTACTCAAACATAAACCTATAAATAGCAAAATCAGAGCAGCAACCCACGTAGATACCACACCAACCAATTCTATAGATACCACAGCAACCCATACCACAAATACCACAGAAACCCGTACTACAGATACCACAGCAACCCACAGGCATGGCATGCTGCAGCATTACAGATGCATTACACTCTACTTCTAAATAATAATATATAATACATAATAGAGAGAAATATAATATATAATAATCATGACCCAGATCAGTCTATATTTATAATACATGTATTGTTCCTGGTAACTTTTATCTTCATTCTGAATAGAATTACAATCCCTCACTTCATTATGGGTTCAGATATTTATGCAACCACTTTTTTGCAGATGAATAATAAATGAGCTGGGAAAGGTAACGTCAGGTCAGAGGTTTTAAATATCAGGTTTGTTTAATTTTCCATTAATCACTCAGATCTAATGCACTCCCTGCTTCTAATAAAATATATATATATATATATATATATCAGTGTTTAACTGATCGTTTGGGGAACATATAGAGTATAAATAAAAAATAAATAAATAAATAAATATATATATATATATATATATATATATATAATCTATATCATTAAACAGACGGCATTTTACACTAATCAGCGTTTCTCCCCATCATTACTGAAATACACTTTTATTAATGAGCTCATAATAACAACCAGGATACTGATGGAGAAACAGCATAGCCTACTGTACTCTCTCTCTCTCTCTCTCTCTCTCAGACTCCGGCTGCTGATGGAGAAACAGCATGACCTACTGTACTCTCTCTCTCTCTCTCTCTCTCTCTCTCTCAGACTCCGGCTGCTGATGGAGAAGCAGCATGATCTACTGTACTCTCTCTCTCTCTGTCTCTCTCTCTCTCTCAGACTCCGGCTGCTGATGGAGAAACAGCAGAATGACCTACTGTACTCTCTCTCTCTCTCTCTCTCTCTCAGACTCCGGCTGCTGATGGAGAAACAGCATGATCTACTGTACTCTCTCTCTCTCTCTCTCTCTCTCTCTCAGACTCCGGCTGCTGATGGAGAAACAGCATGACCTACTGTACTCTCTCTCTCTCTCTCTCTCTCTCTCTCTCTCTCAGACTCCGGCTGCTGATGGAGAAACAGCATGACCTACTGTACTCTCTCTCTCTCTCTCTCTCTCTCTCTCTCTCTCAGACTCCGGCTGCTGATGGAGAAACAGCATGATCTACTGTACTCAGGACATTCTCCTGCACTGTGATATTTCTGGTCTTTGCTCCACCCTGGAACACAGTGAGGATATGCAGATACAAAGTTCCCTAAACGTCCTGTGGGATCTACAGCGGCCAATAGCACGCATCCTGGTTTCTATTGTTTACAGATTGTTTAATGATCCGTTCACACAGCCCGGTATAAACATTACCCCGTCACACAGTGAGGACTGAGAACCACACTAGCTCTATCAGGACAGGATTAGTTTCTCTGGGGTTCTAGGGGTTTTTATCCTCTGTGATTTTATTCTCGTCCAGAACGATCATGTAGGTGTTTTTCTCAGACGTCCTCTAAAACAATTACAGGCTGAATTATCTACTGTTTTTCAGTGCTTCTCTGGTAATTTTAGTCCTATCTGGACTGCAGTTGAAAAAACAGGAGGATCAGTGAGTTTTTAGGCTTTTTCTCGGTCACATGACATCAAAAAGCGTTCAGTAGCTCCTCCATTTCTACGTGGATCTCCGTGGAAACCGTGGCGTGCCCAAAGTGTACAGTAATTACTAGGGGTGTCACGATTCTCTAAATCCTCGATTCGATTTCATTTTCGATTTGAGGGTCACGATTCGATTCGATTCTCGATTTTCTTGTTTTTTTTCTTGTTATTATTTTATGCCTCATAAAATTTAAATAATATATTTATTATTATAATTATTATTATTATAAATATTATAAATATTATTATTATTATTTATTAAGATATATATGGTAATGCCATCTAGTGACTTTTTTTGGTAGCAACAGTGTGCACTATTAAAACAAGCAGTTTATCAGAGCTGTGTGTGGATGGCTGGTGAAACTGCTCATTACATGAAGCTGCAGTTCTTCATCCAACCACTAGTCGGAGCTGCAGCAGCACAAGCCCCGCTCTCTTCACTCAGTCACTACTTCAGTACAGCCCAGCCACGGGCTACAGAGCTCAGCCAGTCCGTTTTTACTGTTTCTGTAAACAAATAAAGGTTTTAACCCCACTAACCGGATAATACAGCTCACTACAGTTCATCTTTCAGCCCAAGCAGCTAACAGCAGCAGGTTAGAACAGCCGACACGGAGGCACTGCTCGGATTACATTATAAACAGGTCAGTTAGCGCGCTGCTAACCTCAGGATGTTTATAACTACGGAGTTTAGTGGACACACCACGGCCGCCAGGTAAGTCTTTTAAAGGCTACTGAAGACTATTAAAGGCTATTAGAGTGTAACCCCTGGCTCCCAGGGGTTACAAGAGGTTATTGAAAGCATTATTGGGGGGCAGAAATCAGTACAGGCTGGTTAGATAAGTGATGTGGGTATTGTCTTATAAATATTTACACATAACTTATATCTCTCCTGAAAAGCTTTTATTTTAGTCAGAAACACGCTTGTGTTTACTTTATCTGAGAGAAAGATGTTTTTTTAATTCAATGGAAAGCAACAGGTGTAGTCAATTATAAGTTTAAGATTTTTAATCCACCTCACTGTGATCTATAGTCAGTGTTCTCACACTGACACACGCATTTCAGCGAGTTCACACGCTCTCACCTGCGCGCACCCACCCCTCCGTTAGATACAGATACAAAACCTGCGCGCCCAACCCCCGCCCCCCCTCCCCCGTTGGACAGATAAAAACAGTGATCACACTCCCGCCGACTGCGCTCATGCAGTGGCTATCTCTATTTAAATGAATAGGATGCGCTGTGTTGGTGCCGCGCCATTTGCGTAGCGCGCTGCGCTATTTGCGTAGCGCGCGCGGGAGGGATCGTCGATCCTCTTTTTGACTTCGATACTCGAGATCGTGACCTCATTTCGATTCGATTTCGATAAAATATCGAGATCGTGACACCCCTAGTAATTACGGTGCGCAGCAGTGGACAAATATCTATTTTATTAAAGGCGAGGAGACGAAACTCAGAGATGTGCGTCCGGATGGGACTAAAATTACCGGAGGAGCACGGAGTTCAGAGAAAAACAGTAGATAATTCAGCCTGTAATTTACTCAGAGGACGTCTGAGAAAAACACCTAAAACCTGCATAAATGAGATTTAAAAAAATAACACAGAAACCCCCTGAGAAACTAATCCTGTTCTGGGCTTTAGTCACCTTAGGCATTTCATCTCCACGTTTAATAAAATAGCTATTTG
Organism: Astyanax mexicanus; assembly: GCF_023375975.1. Lineage (NCBI taxonomy): Eukaryota > Metazoa > Chordata > Actinopteri > Characiformes > Acestrorhamphidae > Astyanax > Astyanax mexicanus. Next base: position 386,763 of record NC_064424.1, on the reverse strand, counting down.
TCCACTGCTGCGCACTGTAATTACACTTTGGGCGCGCCACGTTTTCAACAGGGAAACACGTAAAAAAAAACACAACAGCGAGTGGAAATGGAGGAGCTACTGAACACCATGATGTGTGAAATGTGTGAAAAGTGTGAAATATTTTTCATATATTCACAGACGTCCCCCTGAGAAACGAGGGGTAACGGCACCGGCTGATTGGACGCTCTATTGTTATTTTAAGCTAAAGAACAGAAGGAGGAAACTGGAATACTGATACAATCATCCAGCGCTGCACACACACAATGAACACTTCCAGAACCTCGCCTCACACTGATCACTGATCACTCGCACACTTACAATCAGCTCCTCTACTCTCAGACACTTAAAGATGATTAGCAGTTTTTATATTTTATATTTATTTTATTTCCTACATAATAAATGAACAGTGAAGTTATCTATCAGACTATGAACGAACGCATAAGGAATCATGTAGTAACTTAAAAGTTTTAAACGAGGGGCTCTAAGTGGTCCAGCGGTCTAAAACGCTGCCACTGCGATCGGGAGATCACCGGTTCGAATCTCGGTCATGCAGCTTGCCATCAGCTGCCAGAGCCCCGAGAGAGCACAGTTGTCCTTGCTCCCTCTGGGTGGGTACAGTACAGTAGATGGCGCTCTCTCTTTCCCCTCATCACTCCTAGGGTGATGTGGATCAGCATAAGGCTTCGTCTGTGAGCTGATGTATCAGAACCACCAGAGTCGCTGCGCTTTCCTCCGAGCGTTTGCGCTGTGATGCTACTCAGCTTCAAAAGTTCAAAAAGAGGCGGAGTCTGACTTCACATGTGCAGCTTGATTTAGGGCGTGCCAGTGTGTCTTTGCTATCAGAACGCTGGGAAAAGTACAGCTTGTGTGGCTTGAAACATGCAAACGTCATGTACTAATTCTCTTAATGAATCATGGGTGTGGTTAATTTTGGGCATACATGAAATTAACCAATCCAATTCTTTAATTATGTTTTCATGACATAATTTACACAATACTGTAGTCACTGTACTGAGTGTCACCCCATCCCCTCACAAATGATTTCTTTTTTTTTATCCAATCACACACAGATGCTAATCAGTGATATTATGATATGATGATTTTGTAATATATTTATTATATATTGTTGTTATTATTGAGTATATATATGTTATATATAGTGTTTATATATAGTTTGTGTTTGGGATGTGTTCCTGCAGTGTTTGTAGGTCAGGCAGATCCCTGGTTAATAGTGTTGTTATTTATCTCGATAGCGTTAGCTTAGCTCCTCCGTCTCTGAGCTTCTTCCTTTTGAACTTCTGCTTCGGCGGGGCCTGGAGGAGATCTCCCAGAATACAGTCTGATCTGAGTACTGTACTCACCCAACCCCAAACTACAGTACAGACCAGACCAGCTGCTGCACCACTTCACTTCTCTAAACAATAAATATCTGCCATAGATACTATATAAATACTCACAATGCAACAGAATCAGGATAGGATATAACTACGATTCAATATTATCATAATCACAATCGGATACGATTACGACTCAGTATAATTACAATGCACTATAATCACAATAGGATATAATCACGAATTACGATCAATATCTCAATATATAATCACAATACAGTAAAGTTACAATACGATAATCACTATACAATACTATCATGATAAGCTATTGTCCTGATGTGATATTATCATGATACAATATTATCACAATGTGATACTGTCATAATAAAATATAATGATACGCTGCCCGTGATATAATAATACGTTACTCACAATAACGATATCATGATACGATATTATCATGATATTATATCATCGATCGGTCCAAAAACACTTTTTCAAAACAGTTTTTTTAAATATGAAATTTTTATTGTTTTTAAAATTATATTTCTCTTAATCCCTCAGTTCTCTTTAACTCTGGGAGTTTCTGATTTATATTAAATGAATATGTAAATCTGTGTTGTGTTGTCAGCAGCACTACCGTCCTCCTCTGATCGAGATCTGATAGAATAAATAAACGGGTTCAGGAAGAGGAGGAGGAAGAGGAGGAGGAGTGAAGAGGAAGAGGAGGAGGAGTGAAGAGGAGGAGTGAAGAGGAGGAGCAGGAGTGAAGAGGAGGAGGAGGAGGAGTGAAGAGGAGGAGTGAAGAGGAGGAGCAGGAGTGAAGAGGAGGAGGAGGAGTGAAGAGGAGGAGTGAAGAGGAGGAGGAGGAGGAGTGAAGAGGAGGAGGAGGAGTGAAGAGGAGGAGTGAAGAGGAGGAGGAGGAGGAGTGAAGAGGAGGAGGAGGAAGAGGAGGAGGAGGAGGAGGAAGAGGAGGAGGAAGAGGAGGAAGAGGAGGAGGAGGAGGAGGAAGAGGAGGAGGAGGAGGAGGAGGAAGAGGAGGAGGAAGAGGAGGAGGAGGAGGAGGAGAAGGGGAGGAGGAGGAGGAGGAGGAGGATGAGCTGATAAGACTCTGAGATCAGATTAGAGCGTTCCAGTCCCTGACCCTAAATCCTCTATTAGCACAGCGCTAATCTGTACCTCTACAATCCAAAACACACACACTCTACACCCACACACTGACTGTGAGTAACCTGTGTTCGGGTCATCCTGTGTTCAGTTAAACCTGTGTTTGGGTTAACTTGTGTTTGGACTAAACTGTGTTCAAGTTAACCTGTGTTTGGCTAAATTATCTACATTCTGAAAGTCTGAGGGTTTTGGAGATTCTCCTACATGACGTTAGGGGTGTCCCGTATCGTATCGTACGAAATAATATCGTCAACATTCTTGAATATGGTGAACAATATTATACCCTGATATATGGAGCCACATCATTTACCTCTAATTATCACATCAGGGTTCTACTTTTTTACTGTTTTTATCAAAAGAAAAATTTACACTGTTCTCATTTCCCATTATATATCTACTAGATACAGATTAAATCATATCGTATGCAGTAATACAATTTAATTTTCAGTTTTTTGCAGTATTGTATTCTTGAAATATATATAATTTAATTCAGTGATTTGTCATATCGCCAAGAGTATCGTTTTCATGAAAATACAAAAATACCATGAAATATCGTGATATTATTTTAGGGCCATGTTGCCCAACCCTAGTGTGAAGGGTTCTGGAGAGGTACTGGAGAGCAGGTATTTGTGACGGTTTCTACAGAGGGTAAGGTTTCAGCCGGGTCTGTGTGTGGTGGTGTTTATTTGATGGTGTAGATATGGGCGGCCGCTGTCTCGATGTTGACGGCGAGTATTGGAGTATTGCAGTGTTGGAGAGTCGGAGAGATGGAGTGTTGGAGTACTGGGGTATTGCAGTGTTGGAGAGTCGGAGAGATGGAGTGTTGGAGTATTGGGGTATTGCAGTGTTGGAGTATTGGAAAATTGGAGTACTGAAGCACAGCAGTGGAAAACGCCGGCGCATTAAAACTGCTTTAAAAATGCATAAGTCATCATTTATTCATCTCACTGTCAAAACCACGCCGGCATCAGAGCCGTAACGGTTAACTGCTGCAGATAAAGCTCCTCCCAGCGGGACCAGTACAGGACAGTTTATTCCACTAAAGAGCGAAACTGGAGAATATTATAATATTTCAGGGTAGGCGTGTGCCCTGTTGTATTGTACACAATATAACTGTTTTTTTTTTTTTTCATATTATCACAAAAATACCCTGAATTATATAATAATAGGGATGTATGGAACATCAGGCTACTGTATCACTGTTCTCATTTTCCCTTAAAAAACACTACACACAGTTAGTTCTGACCCTGCAATGTGATTGGCTGAGAGGTGTTCTATGAGTACCGTTATCAGCCGGTAATGCTCTGTAACCGAAGCTCTCCATGTATTACTCCACCACATACAGGTAACCTAGCAACGATGCAGCGCTTACAAACCAAACAGCGCAGCTACAAACAGAGCAGCAATGGAACTATTTTAACTTGCGGAGTTTTTATAACCAAACAGATCCTATTTTCTCCTCCTCTTTAATTCTTTAAATTCTTTCAATAAACAGGGATAATGGAACTGTGGTATAAATTTATCGCAATGATACACTCGATATACATACTGTGATATAAATATTGTGATATAATTTTAGGACCATATCACCTGGCCCTATTTCTGGCCATTTTTGGGATAAAAATATTCAAACATTTGAGTGATATGATTGCTTACAATCAATAAAATATCTTTATATTTCCCAGCTCTAGTCTAAAGCGTTTAGCTAGCTAAGCTAACTAGTTAATTATCTAAATAAACCACACAATTTATTTAACTAGTTCCACAGCTAGATTAACAAATCTGTCCTTCTTAGTGTATTTTTCCAGACACATTGTTATATGTTACGACTCATTAGCAAACCAACAAAGTTAATTAAAACAAACTATGCAAAAATACGCTAGAAAACCATCATAGTTACCGTATATTTTAGTGCCAGAGAAACATCGAGTTAATGTCAACATTCCCCCAGATAAAATCACCAGAGCTGGTCAATATAGCCCTAAAATAATATCACGTTTCCTGGTATTTTCGTGATAACGATACTCTAGGCAATATGACAAAACACTGGATTAAAAAATATATATTTCAAGACTACACTACTGCAACAAAATTAAAATACAATTTTATTACTGCATACGATATAATATAACACACCCCTAACTGAGATATTAAAAAACACAAGACTTTTATCAGATTTGTAACAGAAGTCAATGATTCAGAATATCACGATACTAATAATAATAATACACTCCAGGATTAAAGTAAAATAAATGATACTGGACAGATATAATCTGTCTCTAGTAGATATATAATGAGAAATGAGAACAGTGTGAATTAAACAGTAAAAAAGTAGAACTCTGAGTGAGTGATATGGTATGATAAATTCAGGATATAATATTGTTTGCCATATTCAAAAATGTTGGAGATATTGGTTTTTTTTTTTATATCATCATGGCAGAAATAACCTGAATTATTGTGATATTATTTTAGGGCCATATCGCCCAGCCCCTGATGTAAAGGAGTTGATTGGATTACTGAGAAATTCAGATGTTCTTCAGTAATCAGATTATGAAGTGCAGTGATTATAAACTGTAGATTCACTAAGTAACTACAGTATATTATATAAACTATAATAACTATATAATAACTATATTAAACTGATAAAATGCATGTAATTTTATTTATCTCTGTATATTTTTGTGTGTAAATATAAATAATAGCCGTGTTGCTGTGAGATTGAGTGTGTGGGTCTGAGGGTCAGTGAGCCGGACGCTGGGGGCAGAGCCAGGTCTGGATTATACTGGGATCTGAATCTCCAGGTGGGCGGAGCCTCGTTCTGTAGGTCACTGGGTGAAGCCCGTTAACCTGCAGTACAGCACGGCATGCTGGGTAATCCCCCGGAGAGGAGCTGCATGAGCGTTTAGGATGTCCTGGGCTGGGAAAGGGGGCGGGGCACTTGAGCAGAGTAGCAAGAATCTAGCACCACTGTTCACAAGATAGCACCTCACCTGTAGCAGAACGGTCCTAACAGTACTTCCATCACTCCAGAGGGGGTCACTTTTTAGAATAGTTTTTAAGAATTATTAGTGGTTCTTAGGACTGAACAATAATTCAATATCGTTATTTATCGTGATTAGCATCATCGATTAGCTGTTAGCCAACAGCCCTGAGGCCTGATCAAATTACAGGAGAAAGAACTCTGGTGTGAAACGGACTTGTAGTGGGTTGTAGTGAAACATGATAACAATATGAAAGCAAAACAGATTTGAAATTTAAAAGCACTCGAATTTCTAGCGCTGTGTTATTTTATGTTTAATTATTGCATGCAATTTTTTTTGCCTCTGAACTAAACACTTGAACCTTTCAATATGTAATTTTCACTTGTTTATTTTAATGTAAAACAAATTGAAAAGCTAAATTTAGGTTGCTCAAATTCGACCTGTCAAATTCACTGCTAAAATAAATAAATAAAAGAGAGAGAGAGAATAATAGAAAGCATTAGAGTGTCACAGTGACGGTGTGTCGACTGTTTAAATGAAATGAAGTGCGGATGAACGTTTAAAAGTAGAGTCAGACTTTAGAGCACTTCGCACTTCATGCTTTATCATTTCCCTATTTAGCTAGACATAATTTAACCTTATTGTATACATCTTTTACTGACAGTTTTAAACATAAATGTCAACATATGTGCATTACTTATGTATCAAATTTATATTCTCAGCTAAATTTACTCCATAGAACCATCAATTTTGAAAAACTAAGAGAGAAATGTTACAATAAAATGTATAAGTATTTAAGAAATGCATATAAATTATTATTTATTATTATTATTATCATTTTCCCCACAAAAAAAATACAGGAATATTAAATCTCTCACAGACTGGGGCTCCCGCAGAACCGTAACTAACCGCTTACTGTGAAACTCATCGACTGATTCATGAAAATGTTTAAGACAGGCTCAGGAAGGAAGTAGCTAGTTAGCTAACCCGAGCTAAGCTAAGCTAACTAAGATACACAGGTGAGTTTTATCCTGTGTGCGTTTCCAGCAGTTTAGCCTTTATTTATATATGTGTATATATATCTAAAAATATATTTAAAATATATATATTTAATGAAATTAGCTGGCAGCAAAAAAGGCGGCGGGCTTGCTGTGTTGTTGGTGGCCACAATAATTACATGTTTTAAGTGAGTACTACTCTTTAGTACTGAAATATTTCAGTTTGGTACTTTTTTGGTTTGGTATTTTGATACACAGTTAGTGTAAGAGTGTGTAACTGTAAGACTGGCAGGAACAGGCGAAGGCTGGCGTGACCCATTAGGAGCTGGACGGCTCTGGATTTTAACATCTGTCTGTCTGACTTTAATCTGTCTCTCTCTCCACTGCTGCAGGGTCTTTATGTAAGAGGATTTATAACACTCTTCAGTGTGAACTGACTCAGATATACAGTATTATATACCTTCTATCTGTACACCAGCTCCAACATCTAAAATTAACTCATCAGACTGATCACTGAATTATGATAATCATAAATAAAATACACAGTACAGTATTTTTACAAACTCATCTAAACCTCAAACTTCCAGAGCTGCTACACATACAGTACCAACACTATTCACTCTGCTATTAAAATCACTGAACTCCAATCAGTTTCAACACCACACACAGGTCTGTCACCATAAATTACATGAAAAATGATATTGTCCAAAATTTTGTACAAGGGGTAAAGCAGCATAGAGTTATCCAAAAGCAGTGTGTAAGACTGGTGGAGGAGAACATGATGCCAAGATGCATGAAAAAAAACTGTGAATAAAAACCAACCAGGGTTATTCCACCAAATATTGATTATTTCTGAACTCTTAAAACTTTATGAATATGAACTTGTTTTCTTTGCATTATTTGAGGTCTGAAAGCTCTGCATCTTTTTTGTTATTTCAGTCATTTCTCATTTTCTGTAAATAAATGCTCTAAATGAGAATATTTTTATTTGTAATTTGGGAGAAATGTTGTCTGTAGTTTATAGAATAAAACAACAATGTTCATTTTACTCAAACATAAACCTATAAATAGCAAAATCAGAGAAACTGATCCAGAAACTGAAGTGATCTCTTCATTTTTTTCATGTATATAAAAACTGTAATTTACAGCATGCTGTGTTCTTGGTGTAATAAATATATACGTTGTTCCTCAACTTTAGTTTATATATCGCTAAACAACCAAATAATATAAAGAAATATATTATGTCATTACTGTATATCAGCGTTTCTCTAAAGTATATTGAGATAGGAGTTTTAGTTATATTGCAGGACCCTGATGCATGTACAGACGCTGCTGTTCGGCTCATAAACCCAGACTGAGATACAGCTACAGCACTCCTGCAGGCTCCGCAGGATCTGCTGGAGGTTCTGGTGCAGTACAGTTAATGATCCTGTTCTGGAGATCAGCCCAGTGTTTCAGACCAAGAGAGTATAGAGTAACATAGAGTATAGAGAGTATAGAGTAACATAGAGTATAGAGAGTATAGAGTAACATAGAGTATAGAGAGTATAGAGTAACGTAGAGTATAGAGAGTATAGAGACTATAGTGTGAGGTAGAGTATAGAGAGTATAGATTGAGGTATAGAGTGAGATATAGAGTAAGATATAGAGTATAGAGTGAAGTATAGAGTGAGGTAGAGAGTATAGAGTGAGGTATAGAAATTATATAGTGAGGAAGAGTATATAGATTATATTGTTAGATATATATTGAGATATAGAGCGAGGTATAGAATGAGGTATATAGTGAGATAGAGAGTATATAGTGAAGTAGAGTATAGAGATTATATAGTGAGGTATAGAATATAGTTATAGATTGAGGTACAGAGTATAGATTAAGGAGTAAAGAGTGAGGTATAGAGTATATAAGAGTATATATTTCTGATGCACTGAGAGCTCGTGCACCGGGAGACAGGTACCTTCAGTAGCATAGTTGTGCTCGCGGAGGAAGCTGCTGTTGATCTTGCGGGTGTCTATCTCCTCATCCATCGGGAGAGCGCGCGCTTACATCCGGGAGCGAAGAGCGGAGGAACCGGAGGAACCGGGATCCATGATCCGCCGCCGCCGCCGTCCGTTCAGGAGCGCGCGGACATCCTCCTAAAGTCCGCGAGTACCGAGCACCGAGCAACGAGTCCGGAGCGGAGCAGCACCGGGGGAAGGAGGGGGTTTACCGGGTCTGCGGGGCGTGTCGGCGCGGGGAGTCCGGACCGAACCGGGTCTAATGACTCGGTTTAATGCACGGCGCGGCGCGAGCGGGAAGCATGGCGGGAAGAGCGCGGTCACACCGGGATTACCGAGCGCCGGTACCGGGAAATCCTCAGCAGCTGCTCCGGTTCCTGCGCGCGAGGGACTGACGCAGCCTGCAGCGCTCCGGTTCACCGCCAGAGAGGCCCCGCCCCCTCCCAGACACTGCCGAGGTTTAGAACGTATAGACACGCCCCTTATTCTAATAACCGGACATACGGCCCCGCCCATCTTGTAGACTGTGGGGTAACAAGTTACTGGATCTACTGCTTTACAGCCCCGCCTCATACTAAATCACAAAAAAGGAGGCCACGCCCCCTCACAAACAGCCCTCCATTGCAGCAACAAAGACACGCCCATTATTACAATTACCTGCCATAAAGATTCCGCCCTCTTTTTGAAGAATGCAGGCTACTGGATCTGGTGTGACACATTTCTGCCTCATACAATTTCACAGAATAGGAGGCTCCGCCCCCTTCCAAAGATTTACAGCAACACAGTCACGCCCCTTATTCTAAATCACAATTGACACAAAGACCGCGCCCCCTCTTGCAGACTGTACTGGATCTAGTCAGAGCTTTCCGCCCTGTAGACCCCACCTCATACTAATTCACAGAACATTAAGCCACGCCCCCTCCCAGACACTGTGAGTTTGGAGCAATACAGACACACCCCTTATTCTAATTCCCAGCTAAAAAAGACTAATTCACAGAATAGGAAGCCCCGCCCCCTCCCCCACACTTCCACCGAGCCTTATATTGTAATAACACACTAGTGACACCTTAAGGCCCCGCCCCTTTCCAATTCACAGTCACAGAGGCTCCGCCCCCTCCATTCTCCTGTTCAATCACTGTCACAAGGACCCTATTACAAAAGTTTGGCTGCAGACATAACTCCAACTCTCCCACAGTCTCATTCCACGGAGGCCACGCCCCCTCCACTACAGTCTCTGTGATGAAAGCCCACCCTAAAGCAGACCCCGCCCACACTGTTCTGCGTCAGAGTGCTGGACTGCAACTGTAGCAGAGTTCAGTATGTTCACAATGCTGAGACAGACAGTGTGTGTGTATCTTACACACTGTGTAAAGCTCTTCTTTATGCTCCTCGCTATCTTACACCCCACCAACAGTCTATTATCACTCCCTCCTCCTGTCTGGTTTAAACAGCAGCAGATCTTCTGAATATATCTACACTGATGGGCGTGGTGTTCTGGAAATGAGGTGTGTTCAGGTACATTTCTGGAGTTTTATCTTGTTTATCTTGGTAACAGAAAACACAGGAGCTCCACTGACTGAATACAACCTAGACAGACGGCAACAGTCAGACGTTCATCGCTATCTCGGTAACACAGGCGCTGTGCCGAGCCGAGCGTACACCCCCACTTATTACACACACATGAACACACAGCAGCACAAACCCAACTTTTACATCAACAATAAACAGAATAGTAAATAAAATAACATTGCTGTTCCCGTAAATGAGCTGCTGGAGCTCCTTCACAGCGTCAACCAGCAGCTCAGTTTCCTCTGCTGAGAAGAGTTTGTTGGACACGTCCAGGTAGCTGCACCGTTACAATAGCAATCCACCAAAGTCAGAGCTCACCTGATCTACTCTTAAACAGAATGATGAGCAAGAGGCACATATCTAATGTTACTAGAACAGCTTTTCTACACCTACGTAACATTGCCAAGCTAAGAAATGCCCTATCACTGCATGACGCAGAAAAATTAGTACATGCCTTTATTACCTCAAGGCTAGATTATTGTAATGCGCTACTGTCTGGATGTTCCGGCAGTAACTTAAATAAACTTCAGCTAGTTCAAAATGCTGCAGCCAGGGTCCTTACTAAAACTAGAAAATTTGACCATATTAGTCCAGTACTATCAGCACTGCACTGGATTCCAGTCAAATTCCACATAGACTATAAAATTCTCCTGTTAACGTATAAAGCCCTACACGGACTCGCTCCTGAGTATTTACAAGACCTCATCTCCTGTTATGAACCACCGCGATTACTCAGATCTCAGGGTGCTGGTTTATTAGTAGTTCCTAAAATTCAGAGGAGCTCTGCAGGAGGAAGAGCTTTCTCTTATAAAGCGCCTCAACTCTGGAATAATCTCCCCGAATATGTTCGGGACTCAGACACAGTCTCAATCTTTAAGTCTAGACTGAAAACTTACTTGTTTAGTTTAGCTTTTGGTAATTAATGTTTTTCCCTTTAGATAAGGCTGCAGATTCAGGGGTTCATGGACAGAGGGAATTGTGGGTAAACTGAGATGCTGGTGCTGCTGTTCTCCCACTGCACACGGTCACTCAGGTTTGTGGACGGTGGAGTGGGTGGATGCCGGTGTTTCAGGGAGCCTCCATGTCTATGTTACCTTCTGGCTCTCTCCCTTTAGTTAGGCTGTTTTATTCAGTTCTGCCGGAGTCATTAGATAATCACACTCTGATAATGTTTTATATTCTCTGTTTTACATAAATCCAGTAAAAACTAATTCCATCTCTCTGCCTTCCTCCGAGTTACTGACTGACCCCCGATACTGATGGATGTTGGACCCCCAGGCTCTCATGTCCTCTGTCTGGCCAGACTGGAAGTTACTGAAGTCAGCTCTTCTCCACCACCACCACCACAGATCAGCTGCTCATCATCCATCTTACTCTCCACTACTGATTACATCCAAGCCATTAGTGGTGCTGCTATACACCTGAATATATAAAACCTATGTGGATGTATGAAAGACTTTTTAAATTTTAATTTAAAAGCCATTTGACCAGTGGTAGGATGGTCCCCCCTTTAATGTGAGTCTTGGTCCTCCCAGTGTTTCTTCCTCCTCCTGCAGCTCTGAGGGAGTTTTTCACTGGGGGTTCTGTATTCTGTACTTTCTATGTTTAATGTTTTGCCTGATTCTTTGTCCTGTAATCATGTTTCTGTAAAGCTGCTTTGTGCCAACACCCGTTGTAAAAATCACCATACAAATAAATTTGATTTGATTTGATTTGACTGGTTTATTATTTCACGTTTTCAGTGGGAATCTCACCACCATTTCCAATCACGGTGGGAGTGCACCAAGGATCGGCCCTGTCTCCGCTCCTGTTCATCCTGTGCATGGACACAGTAACTGCTGATCTCCAACACCCGCACCCGTGGACGCTACTGTATGCCGACGACGTGGATATAGCTGACGAAGCCCGAGGACAACTGGAGGCCCAAGTGCAACAATGGGACGCACGGCTGAGTGAGAATGGAATGCACCTAAACATCGCGAAGACTGAATACATGGAATTTGGCGAGCAAACTGGTGGAACCATCAGCGTCAAAGGCGTGCCCCTCAAGAAGGCCACGCAGTTCAAGTACCTCGGATCCATCCTTAGCAGCGATGGCGACACGCTCCCAGATGCCCGTGCCCGAGTCAGCGCGGCCTGGGCCAAGTGGCGCCAAGTGACGGGCGTACTCTGCGACCGCAAGATGCCAGTATGCCTCAAGGGCAAGATATACAAGACCATCGTACGCCCTGTCGCCCTCTACGGTTGCGAATGCTGGCCCGCAACCGCACGACACGAGCAAGCGCTGCACGGCATGGAGATGAGGATGCTCCGGTGGAGCCTCGGCCTGACGCTGCATGACCACATCATGAACGAGGACGTCCGAAGACGAATGGGTGTGGCCCCGATTACCGACAAGATGCGAGAAGCACGCCTGCGGTGGTACGGACATGTTGCCCGAAGCGATGAGAACTCGGTGGCCAAGACAGCGGTGCGCCTCAGCCCACGAGGGAGGAGGCCCCGAGGACGGCCAAAGAAGCGGTGGCTTGACCGGATTAAGGAGGACATGAAAAACTTAAATGTTGCTCCTGAGGACGCCATGGATCGCACCAAGTGGAGACTGGCATGTCGATACGCGGACCCTGCGACTTAAAGCGGGAATAACGCGAGGAAGAAGAAGATTATTTCACGTTTCGCCCAAAACATGATTAAACACACCCATGATTAATTAATTAAGAGAATTACTACATTACTTTTGCTTTGTGTTTCGAGCCGTGCAAGGTGTACTTTTACCATCGTTACGATAGCAAAGACACACTGATTTAAACACCATAAATCAACGTCTTGGAGCTTTAATTTTGTATTGTAGTATATGAGTGTATGGTGTTGTAAGGCTGTAATGGTGTAACATGTTATGAGGTTTTGAGGTCTGGATGTTCCGGCAGTAACTTAAATAAACTTCAGCTAGTTCAAAATGCTGCAGCCAGGGTCCTTACTAAAACTAGGAAATTTGACCACATTTTTTTGCGCTGCACAGGTGATTTAACACAACACTGCTCACACACACACCTGGAATAAATCCCACCCATTATCTCCAGCCCACCGTAATGCAGCGGCTGGAGCGAGGAGCACGATTCCTGCACCACCTCCATCCTTCCCCCATCTCCAAATCCTACAGCTGAAATCCTCTATAACTCAAATAAATCCCCTTCTTTAGGAGATCAATCCTCCCCAGATAATCTTCATATCAGTTCTGATGGAATTACAGGAGCTTCTTCAGGAACGCTCAATAAAAAGGTCTTATAATAGCTTATAGCAGAGCTGTGTTCATATAATATACGCATCACAATACAGCGGCTAAAATTCAGTATATCACTTTAAACTGCAATACTCTAAACTTATAAGTGATATACAGCGATTGTTAAACAATTTTTGTCCATTTTGGCCTGATATTACACGTCTCTATCTTAAGGATTTCTATTCAAGCTTTACATAAAAAGATTTATGTTGGATTCAAACTGTAATTGTAATATTGTAAAATACTGAAGTAAATCTGCAACTGAATACAATACAAAAAATATAACAAAATATAACAAAATTATAAAAAGGCAGCTTTCCTAAATGTCCAGATTTTAAAATCAATATTTCAGTAAATATAAATAAAATATTTAATCTCCTCCAAACCTTTGCTATGCTGTGTTGTGGAGTTTTTAGGTCTGTTTAGGTCTGGATATATCAATATTTTCTATATATCAATATATATACAGTACTGTGCAAACGTTTTAGGCACCAAAGCAAATTACACTAATGCACTAATCTCAGCAGTATGAGTGTTTTCACCTGAAAAAAAGCTCCACATATGATTTAAACAGATAAATAAACAAATACAGTAAAACATAAGAAGGAATTCTGCACCTCCAGATCTATGATCACTGATTATAGTAAATGTGTGGGATGTGTTTCTATTGGATGCTCTTTTAACACTCCTATCAATACCCCTACCACCCAATCACCAGCTACTGTGATTCAGCACATTTTAATATCACTGTTATTAGTGATAACTGTAACTGTGATGATTCGTGGGTTAGAACTGTGTGTATTTTATGGTGGGTAATGGAAGCAGCATCCCTATTTCTATCTCTCTTACACACACACACACACACACACACACACACACAAAGGCTCCTTCTCTCTCTGGTGTGTGTGTGTGTGTGTGGAGGGTAATGGGGAGCAGTGAAGGGGTCCAGGTTGAGATCAATAGCCTGCCTGCTTTAATTAACACCCCCCCCCCAAACCGGACACAACACCCCGCCAGCAGCACCAGCAGCCTGCCAGATCCTGCACGGGGGAGTGTGTGTGTGTGAGAGTGTGTGTTTTTATTGTTTTATTGTTGTTTTATTTGGGTCCTCATTAGCTGCTATTGCAAAAAAGTTCTATACTAATAAATCAATTTTACAACACAATAAGCAATCAAAACAAAAAGAAAGACGAGTACAACATATATTTGTATACTAGGTGTACACAAATTCATAGACAATACATACACAAATTAATGACAGTAGGATTAAGAAACTTTTTAAGAGAATAAATAACTGGTATGACTGATAATTGCTATTTTAAATCTCTTATAGTTCACATTTGGACAGATATTCATATATCCTCCATGTCTTTTAGATAATGTATTTTAATTGGTTTTTTGGACCTTGTTTAGCTATTAGTGTTCAGTAGTGAATCAGGTAAGCAGTTCCACTCTTTAACGGCTCTATAAATGACTGTTTTACACATGGAATTGGTTTTAGCTCTTGGTGGTTTAAAGTAATGTTTTGTTGAGTATCTGGTAGTATTAGTTTCTCTCTGTGTTATTTTTTGTAATTGATCATAAAGGCCCACTGGATATTTTAGATCAATAGTGTTCTTTATGAGTCCCACAAGGTTAGTTTTAAACCTTTAAATCTTCAACCTTCAGCCACTTTAGCTCCTTGTGCATTTTGTTTATGTTTGTTCTGTATGGAGACAGTAAAGCCATTCTTGCTGTCTTATTCTGCTTTATCTGTAATGTTGTTAAATGTTTTTTGCTGCGTTTGAGCACACTGCTGCACAGTAATCTAGGTTGGATAAAACTAAGGATTGTATGACTATTTTTAATGTTTTCTTTGTAAAAAATTGTGCACATCTTATTACTGATACAGTTCTTCCCATTTTTCTTACAATGTTCTCAATTTGTTTTCCCCATGATAGTTTATTGTCTATTATAACTCCTAATAATTTAACATCTTGAACTTGTTCAATTGTTTCTCCATGTATTTTTAAATTTAACTTTGTTTCTCCAACAGATTTAGGCCCAAATATAATGTTTTTTGTTTTTGGTATATTTAGTATTAGTTGATTTTCACTGATCCATCTTGTTACTGATTTTAGTTCTTTATTCAACCTATTAGAAAGATCATTAACTGTGGTAGCTGATGCATAAAGAGTAGTATCATCTGCATACATCTGTAGCCTGGCTTCATTCAATACTAAAGGCAAGTCATTTATGTATATCGAAAATAATAATGGCCCAAGACATCTTCCTTGTGGTACTCCCAGATTTACATTTTTACTCTCAGACAAACTTCCATTGTAGTAAACCCTCTGACTCCTATCCGAAAGATAGCTTTTAAACCATGCTATTACAGTTGGATTTATCCCATAACAGGCTAGTTTTTTTAATAGCAAATCGTGATTCAACACATCAAACGCAGCACTTAGATCTAAAAGAACTGCTCCCACTAATTTTCTTCCTTCCAGTTCTTTTAACCAATCATCGTTCATCTGAATTAATGCAGTGGCTGTTGAATGTCCTCTTCTATAAGCATGCTGAGAGTTAGCTAATAGGTTGTTCTCACATAAGTACTTTTTAAGTAATGTGTGTGTTTGTGTGTGTGTTTGTGTGTGTGTGTGTGTGTGTGTGTGTGTGTGGAGGTGTTAGTTCATTCTTGGTACATCTTTTCCTTTTATACAGACATTACAAAATCTTACAGTATTGAGTTTATATTATATAGTAAGTGTTTATTATCTCAGTAAAACACATTACAGCATTACAATAAATACGATCTCTCCTCATATTATACTCCTTAATCTGAGTTTAATAGAGTTATTTATTTCTAGTTCTCATCATATTAATCAACACCTGGTTTGATAAATTGGTAAATGTGGTAAATCAGGTGAGCTGCTGATGGAACTGAACTTAATATAATAAACACATGCTGACTGAGGAGCATCCAGGAAACACAAAACATAAGCAAACGTAAAGTTTACTTTTCATCCAATCAGAACAGTGGGCTCTAACAACAGAGTACAACACTGATATCTATGGGCGGGGCTTAAACACAAAATGATAAACACTAAATCATCCACTTCTGACACCAATCTTTACATAATAATAATTGACTGATAATTCAATCAATATTGTGTTTTTGAAAATTGATACAAAATAAAATATAGCAAAATTTTATAATATCGATATTTTCTCACACCCCTGAAAATTCCACACACACACACACACACACACACACACACACACACACACACACAAACACTCACACTCACACACTACACACACACACACACACACACACACACTATACACACACACTATACACACACACTATACACACTATACACACACACACACACACTATACACAAAAAAAACACACACACACACTATACACACACACACACTATACACAAAAAAAACACACACACACACACACACTATACACACACACACACTATACACAAAAAACACACACACACACACACACACTATACACACACACACTATACACAAAAACACACACTCACACACTATACACACACACACACACTCACACACTATACACACACACACACACACACACACTATACACAAAAACACAAACAAACACACACACACACACTATACACACACACTCACACACTATACACACACACACACACACACACACACTATACACACACACTCACACACTATACACACACACACACACTATACACAAAAACACACACACACACACACACTATACACAAACAAACACACACTCACACACTATACACACACACACACTCACACACTATACACACACACTATACACACACACACACTCACACACTATACACACACACACACTCACACACTATACACACACACACACACACACACACACTATACACAAAAACACACACACACACACACACACACTATACACAAACAAACACACACACACACTATACACACACACTCACACACTATACACACACACACACACACACACTATACACACACACTATACACACACACACACTCACACACTATACACACACACACACACACACACACACACTATACACAAAAACACACACACACACACACACACACTATACACAAACAAACACACACACACACTATACACACACACTCACACACTATACACACACACACACACACACACACACACACTATACACAAAAACACACACACACACACACTATACACAAAAACACACACACACACACACTATACACAAACAAACACACACACACACACTATACACACACACTCACACACTATACACACACACACACACTATACACAAAAACACACACACACACACACACACACACACACTATACACAAAAACACACACACACACTATACACACACTATACACAAAGAGCATCCGGTCCCGGTACTACACCTCTTACCCTGCAGTGCCCCCTGCTGCTGAACCTGAGACACTACCACCTTCAGCCAGAACCATATTACAGTTCATACAGCCCAACAATACTCATCACATACTCACTCATCACATACTCACTCATCACATACTCACTCATCACATACTCATCACATACTCACTCATCACATACTCACTCATCACATACTCACTCATCACATACTCATCACATACTCACTCATCACATACTCACTCATCACATACTCATCACATACTCATCACATACTCACTCATCACATACTCACTCATCACATACTCATCACATACTCACTCATCACATACTCACTCATCACATACTCACTCATCACATACTCATCACATACTCACTCATCACATACTCACTCATCACATACTCACTCACTCATCACATACTCACTCATCACATACTCACTCATCACATACTCATCACATACTCACTCATCACATACTCACTCATCACATACTCACTCATCACATACTCACTCATCACATACTCATCACATACTCACTCATCACATACTCATCACATACTCACTCATCACATACTCACTCATCACATACTCATCACATACTCACTCATCACATACTCACTCATCACATACTCACTCATCACATACTCACTCATCACATACTCATCACATACTCACTCATCACATACTCATCACATACTCATCACATACTCACTCATCACATACTCACTCATCACATACTCACTCATCACATACTCACTCATCACATACTCATCACATACTCACTCATCACATACTCATCACATACTCATCACATACTCACTCATCACATACTCACTCATCACATACTCACTCATCACATACTCATCACATACTCACTCATCACATACTCACTCATCACATACTCATCACATACTCACTCATCACATACTCACTCATCACATGCTTATCACTTACTCACAATCAACACGCTCGATCAGATTAGTCTGATAATCAATAGCTGTTATTGGTTCTGGAGGTTTTTATCAGATACTCTAGAAACCCTGATTTATTACACTTCACCCCACAGGAAAAAAAATCATATTTTACAGCTTAAATCACTCTATAGATAGATTATAATTTTTCTAGCTTTCAAATAGATCTTTCTTATGATTTATTTAATATTATTATTTATTACTGCTTTTATTATAAGAATATTATCATCTTATTTTTATTCTTCTAGCTTTTAATTAGAGCTTATTTTCATCTGTGTGATTTTGAATGTATTATTATTCTATCATAATTGTTATTCATTTGTTATTAAGTATTATAATTTATTAGTGTTTATTTTAATTGACTTTTGTTTTTTTAGTTGTCTTGCTTGTTGTGCTTGATTTTTATGTATGAAAGATGCTATATAAATACAATTTACATCATTATTATTATTATTATTATTATTATTATTATTATTATTATTATTATTATTATTATCTTCAGTTATTGGAAATGTTTAGATCAGTTATTATTGTAAAGGAGGGATATTGACACCAGATACTAAAAACAGAGGTTCTCATACTTTTACCCTCATAAATATGTAATATTGGATCATTTTCCTCAATAAAAAGGTGATTAAGTTTAATATTTTAGTGTCATTTGTTTAACTGGAATCTACTCTTAGGACTTGTGTGAAAATCTGATGATGTTTTAGATCATATATTTAAGCAGAAATATAGAAGCAGTGCTGTAAATATTATTGATTGTGATTTCTGAACTGATCCATCTCGCACCAGAACCTTTAAATTATGATCAAATTCCCCGTCTTCATTTCTACAGACCGGATTCATTCAGAGCCTCAACATCTCCAGCAGCTCCTCTAACAGCCTCCAATAGAGTATTACCACTGATTTACACAATCATTCACATTCACACGTCCCCAATTACATATGAATCAACATTCATTACTTCATTTATAAATATTTCAGTTTAGATATGAAAGAGATTCTCAGAGATTTAATGTTTTAATTGTAAAGAAAACGCTCTTAACATACAATTAATAAATACATTAGTGTTTATATACAGAATTAACCCAATATTACACTCTTGCTTTTTTATAATTATTATTATTATTATTATTATTATTATTATTATTATTATTATTATTTAACATGCACTTAACACAACATAACACACTTCCACATGGAAAAAACTCAAATAATATTCAGATACTCTTAAATGCAGAGTACAGTGACTTATATACACTTTTGTCACGCTGCACATGATTCAATTAAACAGGATTTTTTATACTCTCTCTGTAAAGAAATGTACAGTTGGTATAATAATATTCCTAATAGGCATATAGTCGATACAATAAGAAAATATATGACTGTACGATAAAATATCAATATATTTTATTGATCTGGGGTCTGAGAGACCATGCAGACCGTGCTAACTTTCACTGTTAGAGTAATGCCAGGTTCACACTAGACGTTGATCGGTGACAAAAACTCTGCTCGGAGGGAAATTTGGGGATCTCTTGGCGCTCAGTCATGTAGTGTAGCAATCGCTGATGTTTAATATCTGACTCAGTCGGCGACTGGGAGTCAGGAGCAGTGGCTACATACAGCCAATGAGATCAAAGAAAGAGAACCACGCGTCCAAAACACATCTTCTGCTTTACCAGAGCATATATATTTATATATATATTTTTATATTTCAATATAAAACTGATCAGATATTTATAAACTCTGATTTTACTCAGGTGCTTCATATGAACTCGTTCATGTTGGACTCACTTTAAGTGCGTATTCTCCTCTATAGAGATTCTTTGTTCATCACTAGTTCTCGTGTGTTTAGTTCTGGTGAGTAATCCTGTAAATTGTGAACCCGTGTCGGGGTTGATTAGGTCAGCACTGCTGAGGTCAATGTATGATTAGAATAGCACTGCCGAGGTAAATGTATGATTGGAACAGCACTGCTAGGCTAAATGTATGATTAGAATAGCTATACTGCTGAGATAAATGTATGATTAAAATAGCACTGCTGATGTAAATTTCAATCACTCGTAATTAGAAAAGCATAGCTGAGGAAAAGGTATGATTAGAATAACACTGCTGAGGTAAATGTATAATTAAAATAGCACTGCTGAAGTAAATGTAGGATTAGAATAGCACAGCCGAGGTAAATGTATAATTAGAGTAGCACTGCTGAGGTAAGTGTATTATTAAAATAGCACTGCTGAGGTAAATTTCTATGAAAAACTAAATCACGTAATTATAGATTTCATTCTTTAATCATTTGAGTGCTTTAGTAAAACACTGTGAATAGTTTATGGTGAATGTTTATGTTTGTGTAATTGGTGTAAACTGTATTTTATACATTACATTACGTTACAGAATCACAGTGTTACAGTGGGCGGAGTTAATATGCCCTACATGCTCACAAACGCCTGACCCCCGAGACTCAGGTCCAGCCATGCAGGACTAATCCGCCATCTTTAATCCCAACACAGGAAGAAAGAGCTGAGAGGAGGAATATCACAGGAAAACCCTCCTGATCACGTTAATAAAACACATATAAACTAAACAAACACTACAGATATTTACCTAATCAGTTATCTGATAGGCTAAAACACTATTTTTGGTTATATAATAAAATCTCCAGGGCAAAAAATCTAAATGAAGATGTGTAAACTAAAATTAATGACTGTATTTTGACTAAAACAATAAAGAACATCTTTTTTTAAAGCTAAAATTCAATTGAACTGTACAGTTTATAATACTTTGATGATGCACGCGATTAAATGGGATTATTTAGATTAACGAATCACAGAGCTTGTAATTACTTAGAATAAATATTACATTTATACTAATAAAGATTAAATATAAAATATTTTAATGTGGCAAAAAAAATGTTAAAACTGAAAACAGAACAAAAATAAAATAAATTTTTATAGGGATCTACTTTCTCTTCTTCAGTTCTGATCCGTTCCTCTGTTCTCTCACTCAGAGATAAACAGGCTGGTGGTGATCTGGACGACCCGATTACACAATAAATCAGAACCACAGCGAGAGCTGAGCCTGAGGCTCAGGAAGCTCTTCAGTAAACCATCATTAACCAACCAACAGACCCTCGCCTCATCACATACACACTAATACACTTTATATTATCTCTTAAACTTTTATATACAGCTCTGTAAAAAATAAAGAGAGCACTTCAGTTTCTGAATCAGTTTCTCTGATTTTGCTATTTATAGGTTTATGTTTGAGTAAAATGAACATTGTTGTTTTATTCTATAAACTACAGACAACATTTCTCCCAAATTCCAAATAAAAATATTCTCATTTAGAGCATTTATTTACAGAAAATGAGAAATGACTGAAATAACAAAAAAGATGCAGAGCTTTCAGACCTCAAATAATGCAAAGAAAACAAAAAGTTCATATTCATAAAGTTTTAAGAGTTCAGAAATAATCAATATTTGGTGGAATAAACCTGGTGGTTTTTAATCACAGTTTTTTTCATGCATCTTGGCATCATGTTCTCCTCCACCAGTCTTACACACTGCTTTTGGATAACTTTATGCTGCTTTACTCCTGGTGTAAAAATTCAAGCAGTTCAGTTTGGTGGTTTGATGGTTTGTGATCATCCATCTTCCTCTTGATTATATTCCAGAGGTTTTTAATTTGGTAAAATCAAAGAAACTCATAATTTTTAAGTGGTCTCTTCATTTTTATAGAGCTGTATATGATGTTAAAGGTTTTATTAAAGGGGAGATACTGTCCCTTTTTTACATGGATAAAAATACTGTAGATCTATGTTCTGTACAAAACATATTCATTAAGTTCTTTATACAAAATCACTCTCACATAAAGATAAAGATAAAGATCTCACAGCTCTATTCTTATCAGTTTCAGTCCCTTTCAGAACAAGCCGTTTAAGGGCTCTGACACTTTTATGCAAATTAACTGTTGCTTGTAACGCTCAATGTTTACACTGAGCATTTACCACACATTAGGGTTAGCTTGTGCTAAACGGGAAAACACAAACAAGCCAGTTCATTCTTAAAGTGTCAGTATGTATTATTTAGGTTCAAAACTGAAAGCAGGAGTATTTCTGAGTGGAGAAGAATATGGATAAAATATAGTGTTTAATGATATCAGTGTTCTGCTAATCCTGGTAATATATTCATTCTACAAACTGGGGCGTCGGGTCTCTTTTCTCTTTGTGGGAGTTCTTCTTCTTCTGGTCACGTCACGCGTCTTTACGTACTTACGTCACACGTACAGCCTCTAAAAGAGGATCCGGCTCAGTTTTACTGAACGCGAGCGGCTGGTGGAGCAACGGGGACTTCAGAAGAGGAAACTCAGAGCTCAGTAGCTCATTCACTCATAGTAAAACCAAAGAAACGAAGGAGTGAAGTTTCTGACTGAGCGCTCTCTCTCTCTCTTTCTCTTTTTCTGACTGAACAAAACCTGGAATCGGATTCATCCACTCTGAACAGCTCAGAGACCGCATCACACCCATCCAGTTTAAAAAGATTCTTTCGCATGCTCGGTGTAATTACCCATTCTCACCAGAGAGGCACTAAATCCCAAAACTTACAGACATTAGCTTTAACAGAGATAGAGGCACAAAACTCTTTTAAAAAATTGTTTAAAATTCCTAAATCTTCCTTTTCTGCTGACTCGGCACGGACAGTGGGTACAGATCCCTCTTTCAGATGAAGTCCACTGGTTACTAATGCTTTGTACTGCCTGAAGTTTTCAACACTTGGAGTGTTGATAGGGGAAGTCGAGACTAAATTAAATACAGTACAGAAAACAATGTAACACATTTAATAGTGAGCACACTTTCCTAAACAAGCTGCATATTAATGATGCGTTAATCAGCGTCTGGTTTTTACACTGGTGTTTTTGTTATTGGGGTGTTTGTGTTGTGTTGTGTTGTGTTGTGTTGTGTTTGAATGTCGGGGTCGGTAATTCTTTATAAATCAGTTCAAATTGATTCACAACAGGAGAGAAAACCAGCTTCCTGTTCATCAGTCGGATTCCTCTTATCTCCAGCTTCCAAACCACCACTGATCCAGCAGTGACTCATAATACACCCCTCTACCTCTCTCTCTCTATTCCTCTCTCTCTCTCTCTCTCTCTCTCTATTCCTCTCTCTCTCTCTCTCTATTCCTCTCTCTCTCTCTATTCCTCTCTCTCTCTCTCTCTCTCTCTCTATTCCTCTCTCTCTCTCTCTCTATTCCTCTCTCTCTCCCTCTACTTCTCTCTATCTCTCTATCTCTCTCTCTCTCTCTCTCTCTCTCTCTTTCTCTCTCTCTATTCCTCTCTCTCTCTCTCCCTCTACTTCTCTCTATCTCTCTACCTCTCTCTCTCTCTCTCTCTCTCTCTCTATTCCTCTCTCTCTCTCTCCCTCTACCTCTCTCTCTATACCTCTCTCTTTACTCTCTCTCTCTTTCTTTATTCCTCTCTCTCTCTCTCTCTTTCCCTCTACCTCTCTCTCTCTCTCTT
>NC_064424.1:340000-360000 GCF_023375975.1 Astyanax mexicanus | reverse complement strand
CACACACACACACACACACTATATATACATACACACACACACACACATTATACATACACACACACACACACACACACACACTATATATACATACACACACACACACACATTATACATACACACACACACTATATATACATACACACACACACACACACACACACCATTACACACACACACTATTTAACACACACGTAATACACACACTATATATATATATATACATACACACTATTACACACACACTATCACACACACACACACACACACACACACACACTACATACACACACTATATATACATACACACACACACACATACACTATTTAACACACAAACACACTATTACACACACACTATATATATATATATATATATATATATACATCAACACTATACACACACACACACACACATTATACACACACACTATTACACACACACTATATATATATATATATATATATATATATATATACATCAACACTATACACATACACACACACAGCATTACACACACACACTATTACACACACACTATATATACACACACACACTATATATACACACACACATATCTGTAGTTGATTGGCTGTGACGCTCTGGAACACTCCCGCTTCACTGTATTTATCAGAAGCAGCAGAGAGACGTGATGAAATGAGAAGAGGAGGAAGAGAAAGAACGAGGGATGCTGATCGTCTCTCACTCCGTTCACACCTGCTGTTAACACCTGGAGTCCTGGAGATGTGATGATAGGTGTGAACAGGTGTGAATATAACAACAGCATGTGATTTCAGCAGCTGCACATTTTCACACTCTCCATCTTTATCTCTCTCTCTTCTTTACCTGTCTGTCTGACTGTCTGTCCATCCATCCATTCCTCTCATCATGCTGCTGATGCAGCTCTAAAGCATCCCAATCTCCCTCGCCTCCCTGCACTCCTGCTCATTAACCAACACATGACCTTCAGGACGACCTTCATAAAGGAGTTAACCCTCACACACACATCACCCATCACCCACAGCCATACAATATATATCACATACATCTCTATATTTAGTGCTTTCATATATGTTTCCTATAAACTGATATATTACTCATATCATACACATATAACATACTGTATATAAAATACCCATAATAACATCAGTATGTGTAAATATAATATAAATATCTACAGGAATCAGATTTAAAATGCATTTCAGATGCATATTACATTCTTAACCATATATATTTTATGGGCCTGATATATATGCCAATTTCTAATAGGTTTTATATATAGTTTGCAGATAGATAGAACAAACCTCACTGAAAACCTCTGGAATATAATCAAGAGGAAGATGGATGATCACAAACCATCAAACCACCAAACTGAACTGCTTGAATTTTTACACCAGGAGTAAAGCAGCATAAAGTTATCCAAAAGCAGTGTGTAAGACTGGTGGAGGAGAACATTTCAAGGTTTTTCCAGTAAGATTGCAGCACTTCCTCGTCCTGCAGATCTCCAGATTTATCACCAATCCAGCATTTATGGAGCAGCTGGGACTCAACCTATGAGTGTAGGGCTACAGGATCTACAGGCCCAGCTGTAGCAACATCTGTGCTGCAGGATCCATACAGAACCTGTAGAACCTCCAAACCCAACCGTCTCAATCTCATCTAATATCCAGCATAGAGGAACCAACAGGGTCTAAACTAGAGACTCATTTACACAGTTTTAAATACTTTCTCAAAATAAACTTCAATTATTTTACTGTAATATTGTAATTATTACCTTTAAACAGATACACATTCACTACATTAAAACTTTCTGTATATTTTCTTTATTCTGTCTTCGTCTTCTTCTCTGTTTCTCTACCCTGTGGTTTTTATTGATGGACGGCTCACCTTCTTTTGTCCTGCTGCCCTACAAACAGCAACACCATTCTTTCTTTCTCTCTGTGTCTCATCCCTTCATCTCTCATCCATCCCTCTGTGTCTCATCCCTCTGTCTCTTATCCATCCCTCTCTCTCATCCATCCCTCTCTCTCATCCATCCCTCTGTCTCTTATCCATCCCTCTCTCTCTCATCCATCCCTCTCTCTCATCCATCCCTCTCTCTCATCCATCCCTCTGTCTCTTATCCATCCCTCTCTCTCTCATCCATCCCTCTCTCTTATCCATCCCTCTCTCTCTCATCCATCCCTTCATCTCTCATCCATCCCTCTGTGTCTCATCCCTCTGTCTCTTATCCATCCCTCTCTCTCTCATCCATCCCTCTCTCTTATCCATCCCTCTCTCTCTCATCCATCCCTTCATCTCTCATCCATCCCTCTGTGTCTCATCCCTCTGTCTCTTATCCATCCCTCTCTCTCTCATCCATCCCTCTCTCTCATCCATCCCTCTCTCTCATCCATCCCTCTCTCTCTCATCCATCCCTCTGTCTCCCCAAGCGTTGTAAGAGCTGATCGATCGATCAATCATTTGTTCCTGGGCAGCAGAGGGAGGTGGAGAGACAAACAGCTCCAGAGGAAAACAGTAAAACAGGTTTCTGAAAGAGACACAGCGTTATCTCAGGAACACAACCACAGAATCCTGTATTGTTCTGGTAGAACTCGACTCTCTATTTGCAGAACGTTTTCACACCTAGAGGTTTATTGTAATCCCCGTGTAAGGCCTGTTATGATGCTCATTACTATCTTACACTTAAACAACAGTCTATTCACATATTTGTCAGTTAAATAGCAACATAGCTTCTGAATATATCTAGATTGTCTGGAAGTAGAGCTGGGTATCGTTTTTTAAATTTTAGATACTGGTACCAATACGATACTTTGAATTCGGTATCAATAACAAAACAATACTTTTTTGGAGCCTTTTACTAAATTGTAACCAAAAAGCGATAATTATTCTCACACAGCGCATTAATTTTACTACAAACACGACTCAGATAGGTTTCCCCAGCAATTCTATCCTTTAAAGTTTGAAAACAAAATTTCAACAACGCATCTTTTTAGTGTGAATGCTGCTTATTCCAATGTTCTAGTATCTAAATCTTTTCTTTTTCTCACTAAAACAAAATACTGAAATGAATATAAACTATTATTATCCTCCCAAATCAGATGAAGATAAAGATGAATCTGAAGGCACTGATCTGAGAGCAGTGTTCCTCTGTATTAAGGGTTCGGTTCACGGTCACGTGAGGTCTGGTGGTGGATACTAGATCCGGCTGGCTGGCAGAAGCTCCTGTTGGCGGCGGATCAGATCTTATTGAACAGAGGAGTATCTGTGTCCAGAACCGTCTGCAGAGCAGGAGGAGGTACAGTAAACTCTACACAGAGTAAAAATCCTACTGCATCTGATTTATCATCATCATCCTGCACCAACAGTTCTGCAGGATCCTGCCATAAAAAGGAGAGCTGTGTAGAGGTGTGGGAGAGGTGTAAAATAGACTTTTGTTGTAGTAAAACATGATAAAAAGTTCTTATCTTTGAAAATTAATGAACTATGCTAGTTCTTTAAAGCTCACCTTCCGTCGTTTTTTCTTTCATTTTAAAATGTCTAGTTGTGGTCTCTAGTATGAATGAATGACATGTGAGCCGTTTTTGTAAAAAAAAAAGTGCTCAGGTGTCTCTGTATAGCTCTTTTTTAATGGACTGTTTTAGGGGTGTGTCCAAAATGACCGGATTCCAGCTTTGCTCATGAATATTCATACATGCAAACAGCATGCAAATATCTCTCCTCTGATTGGCTAGGAGCACTGCGACGCCCCTCCACCGCTCTGCCGCTCACTGCCTCCCACCTCCTAACTGATGAGCGGTGATGTTGCGTCGCTTCAGCTCCGCCTCTGGGAGTTTCTCGAGCCAAGGTGGGCTGGTCTGTGAGTTTCTGCCTACGTAGGCAGAAAGATAATTCAAAATTCACCCGTTTTTCGGAGGGGGGGAGGGGGGATTTCTTTGCTTAGCTCCTGCAGACAATGGGGGCTGCAAAACAGTTTAAAGTGCAGGTGTACACATTCAACTCGGAGAGACCTACTGTATTCCACAAAAACAAGAAAAATCGGATTTTCGCGGAAGGTGAGCTTTAATATGCTATTTTGTGTCAGGAATTCTTCATTTTAAAATCATTTTATGCCACTGGTCATTTGTAAAATTCAGAAATTGGAATACAAAAAATATATACGTGAAAATTTGACCTCTTTAAAAAAAAAACTTTCAACCCTCCAACAGTCTATTATCACTCCTTCCTCCTGTCTGGTTTAAACAGCAGCAGAGCTTCTGAATATATCTACACTGATGGGCGTGGTGTTCTGGAAATGAGGTGTGTTCAGGTACATTTCTGGAGTTTTATCTTGTTTATCTTGGTAACAGAAAACACAGGAGCTCCACTGACTGAATACAACCTAGACAGACGCCAACAGTCAGACGCTCATCGCTATCTCGGTTACACAGGCGCTGTGCCGAGCCGAGCGTACACCCCCACTTATTACACACACATGAACACACAGCAGCACAAACCCAACTTTTACATCAACAATAAACAGAATAGTAAATAAAATAACATTGCTGTTCCCGTAAATGAGCTGCTGGAGCTCCTTCACAGCGTCAACCAGCAGCTCAGTTTCCTCTGCTGAGAAGAGTTTGTTGAACACGTCCAGGTAGCTGCACTGTTACAATAGCAATCCACCAAACTCAGAGCTCACCTGATCTACTCTTAAAGAGAATGATGAGCAAGAGACACTCTGATTGGTTTATTTTACGTTACACCCAAAATAAACCACACCCATGATTAATTAAGAGAATTTATTATCATATCCTGATAAATTAACACATTTATTGTGATATTAATTTTGTTTTCCAAGCTTTTTTCCAGTAGAGTAAATAGGATTCTGTACAGAGTTCATCTACTGGTGATAGAACATGATGAAGTGCACAGCAGTGGATTAAATGAGATGTGGTGCCCTATTTATGTTATATTGTGAAAACTGAAATCACAGTGGCAATACAATAACAGTCACCAAGGTGACGGTCTGCACAGCCATAAACCCACCAATCACACTTCAGAGTGAAACTGAAAAGCAGCAAACACACCAATAAAGTATGATACATTTACCTCAGCAGTGCTATTCTAATCATACATTTACCTCCTCAGCAATGGTATTCTAATCATACACTTACCTCAGCAGTGCTATTGTACATACATTTACCACAGCAATGCTATTCTAATCACATATTTACCTCAGCAGTGCTGCTCAAAAATCGTAACATTAGAAAAAAACACTGCAATGTGATATAAAATGAATGGGTCACTTTCTTGTATAAACTATTCAGGCTTTTCATTTATTCTGCTGAACTGCAAAATAAATTATATATATATATATATATATATATATGTGGAGGATCTATAGTAAAAGTGCACATGTATATGAGTTTATATAATGACTGAACTCGTCAGCGCTGAACTGAGAACAGCACAGCAGCAGGTCAGCAGCACATTCAGCTGTACAGGTGCGTCTCACCTGAGAGACAGAGCGAGAGAAAAGCAGGAGAAAGAGTTTAAAGAAAACATCAATCACACCTTCCTGTAAATCCTCCTGTCAATCAAACAAAACGTGGCTTTAATCAGCTCTTTACGCTCACGCGTCTTCACGTGAACTCTTAACACAGCAGCACATCCCGCTTCCTGCCCTGAACACAGAGTCCAGATCCGTCCCTCACCGTCCACGTCTCCGTCTCACCCCACAGGACCTGTCCTCACGCTACAAAACTACACATCCAGCTTTTATTCTCTACTTTTGAACTCTGAAATCTCAGGGTCATCAGATCAATAGAACCAATAGAAATTAAATTATAATCTGACTTTTATATTATTATGTACTGAATATTTAAACCGGAAGTATTCGTTCAAAAATGGCTAAAATTCACTCTCAGATCAATTAATAATTTATTTAAGTTCATATTGCAGCGTTTTCTCTACACTGTATGACGAGAGCCGTCATACGGCAGGTTTAAGTTCATTTTTTACTCTCTACTAACATACAGTAAATTACACTTAGCCCTCAGCATTACTAATCAGCAGCACCACTGAGTAGGGCTGCAACGATTAGTCCATATAATCAACATTATTAATTATTTTAATTTGTCGACTACAAATGTCATTGTTGACTAATCGTTAATTTGTAACCGTACTGCATTAAACAAAGTGCTGGAGACAGAAAGACAATGGGAGATGAGTAAATGGCTTAACTTGATCTGTGTCTCCAGAAGTGCCCAAACACAACAGATTACATATTTACTCACTAAATATCAAAATTTTACACATTTAAACAACATCTAGACATTTAAATGCCTTTTAAATCTCATGTTCAGCTGTTTCTATTGTTTTTACTGTAATTACTGACTAATTGACTAATCAAAAAAATAATCATCAGATTAGTCGATTACCAAAATAACCATCAGTTGCAGCTCTTTCACTGAAGTAAGTGTATTTTGTATGTGATTTGTTGGTATATCTGCTGTAAAATTAAAGGTTAAATAAATTACTTTAAATTGTATTTTTGTAATTGATTTGTTATGCTGTTGTTTTTGTTGCTCAGTGTTCATTTCAACAAGATCTAAAAGATGGATCCTCTCATGATGACAGTAGGAGAGAAACCTCGTTTCAGCTTTTAATAAAAGAGCCTTTTACACCAACTGTACTGAAAATGTACCGAAAACATAGGGGTGGGCAATATTATATCCTATACAATATATTGTGAAAATAATATCATGATATTAAAAATCCATATGGTGATAATAGGGCTGTTCTGTCTTAAAAGTAGTCTATTATTTACTGTGAAGCTTTAGGTGTATTTATTGTATAATTGTTTTAGTTTGCAGTTTATATGCATGCACTAAATATTCTGCAATATTATTTGTTGCATTATATTATTTTATGCTATATTATTTATTTTGCCACATTATGATTATTCTGTTATACTATTATACTATATTCCTGAAATGAATTAATTATTTTAGTTTTCCTATATCGCCAAGTATATCGTTATCACAAAAATACCCTGAAATATCGTGATATTATTTTAGAGCCATATCGCCCACCCCTACGAAAACATACTGAAAACATACTGAAAACATACCGACCCGTGGGGTTCAAACTGAGGTGTGAACTGAACTGTGAATTTTCTGTACCGTTACACCACTAATACATACTTATCCCTTTATATGTGTCCTTGATGTAAAAGCCTTGTTAAGTTAAGTCTGGGGTCACAGTCTCTCTGTGCATCTAAACTATTTAATCTGGTCCTGAACATTAAACTGCTCCCGACGTGTCCTGCTAATTTACGGTAGGTCTCTGTCCTGTCCTTCACCCCAGTCCAGCGTCCTCATCCTCACTGGAACAACCGGTGTTCCTGCATCTCATACTAAAGCTGGAGATCCTGATCCTGGAGGAGAGTAATATATACCGGAAATATTCATATATATTCAAAACTATTTTATATAAGATATAAAAATTGTATTATAGTGTAATACACACATTAGCATCTGTGTGAAACGAATGTTAATGAGATGGAAACTCAACAGTCTCCTTCTAATGATCCTGAACAAACACTAAGAAACAACCGAAACACAGGACGGTATAAATGTTTGAGTTTTGCGGTGTCACGTCTTTAAAGACGCCACAGAATAGAAACACATAAATATTACATTCAGACAAGATTCAAATAAACACAGAGAATCTTTTATCAGCAAAATCACAGAGCGAAAATCACAGAGCGAAAATCACAGAGCGAAAATCACAGAGCGAAAATCACAGAGCGAAAATCACAGAGCGAAAATCACAGAGCGAAAATCACAGAGCGAAAATCACAGAGCGAAAATCACAAGTCAAAAACCAGAAAACACCAAAAACATCACGGCTCAGTGAGAAAACTGCAGAACTGTGTTCTATAAAAAACATGTTTATAACGTTCTTAATGTTCTTAATTTAATAATAAATTATGTTTCAGGTGTATTAGAGGTGTGTTAAAGATGTGTCGGAGTGTGTATGTCGGAGTGTGTGTGTCGGGGTGTGTGTTGAAGTGTGTGTGTGTAATCAGCTCCTCCTGAGTGGAGTAGAGGAACATTAATAATGTAAACAGGAGAGAAGCTCACGTGGCCTCGACGCAGTGCCGGGTCTCAGGTTTCGGTGTTATGGTTAGTGCCGGGTCTCAGGATGGTGTAACGGTGTTAGTGCCGGGTCTCAGGATGGTGTAACGGTGTTAGTGCCGGGTCTCAGGATGGTGTAACGGTGTTAGTGCCGGGTCTCAGGATGGTGTAACGGTGTTAGTGCCGGGTCTCAGGATGGTGTAACGGTGTTAGTGCCGGGTCTCAGGATGGTGTAACGGTGTTAGTGCCGGGTCTCAGGATGGTGTAACGGTGTTAGTGCCGGGTCTCAGGATGGTGTAACGGTGTTAGTGCCGGGTCTCAGGATGGTGTAACGGTGTTAGTGCCGGGTCTCAGGATGGTGTAACGGTGTTAGTGCCGGGTCTCAGGATGGTGTAACGGTGTTAGTGCCGGGTCTCAGGATGGTGTAACGGTGTTAGTGCCGGGTCTCAGGATGGTGTAACGGTGTTAGTGCCAGGTCTCAGGATGGTGTAACGGTGTTAGTGCCGGGTCTCAGGTTTCGGTGTTATGGTTGGGTTGGTCTGTGTTGGGTTGGGTTGTGTTTGGTTGGAGTTTGGCTGTGTTAAGATAGGTTTGGGTTGGGTTGGTGTGTTGGTTGGGTTGTGTTTGGTTGTGTTAAGATAGGTTTGGGTTGGGCTGTGTTGGGTTTGGCTGTGTTGGGTTGGTTGGTCTGTGTAGATAGATAGATAGATAGATAGATAGATAGATAGATAGATAGATAGATAGATAGATAGATAGATAGATAGATAGATAGATAGATAGATAGATAGATAGATAGATAGATAGATAGATAGATAGATAGATAGATAGATAGATAGATAGATAGATAGATAGATAGATAGATAGATAGATAGATAGATAGACTGACAAAAGGACAGATAGATAGATAGATAGATAGATAGATAGATAGATAGATAGATAGATAGATAGATAGTAGGGCTGCCACAAACGATTATTTTTATAGTCGACTAATCACCGATTATTTTTTATGATTAGTCGACTAATCGGATCATACGTTAATTGAATATAAAACACAGTTTATCACAATAGAATGGAGCTGCTATTATACAACCATCATTACATTTCAGCTATATGCTAACTAAAAATAAAAACAATTAAAATCATAGTTCATTAAACATCTAATGAAATATGCAGCTTGTTGTAACAGACAATTATTTTACTGTTTAGCATAAAGTTTAAACAACTGTGTAAAATAAGGATAAGGCACTGGCATTTATGAAACATCTCAACTGTGAGGTTGTTTGAACTATTATGAAAAAAAAGTATATTAATAAAAAATGCCTCTCTGTCCAGATATTGTGTACATTACCGTCTCTCTGTCGCACTCAGTGTGTCTTTAGTTTCTGCCCGATCTTGTTTTTCTGCCAGTTCTTGGGCTCCCTATCTCTTTATAAAGGCGTTTTTCCCCGTCCGCGTCCCAATTCACTAGCCAGGGCAGCGGTCTGCACAGATCTAATTGGCAGAGGAGAGCGTTTGGTGATTTACACCACACATGACTGATCTGTGAGTTTACTGCACCGAAAAGCACTGAAAACAGAAGCCACTGTCAGAATGAAATCCTTCTCTGTAGTTTATCGGTTTGGGACGGCATTTGTGACAACGTCTGGGTCCGGATCCGGATCGCGGTCCGCCTATTAGTGACCTCTGTTTTAAAGCTATCAAGATGAGTAAGTTAAGTACTAAGTTAACGCTCTGTTTACGCTAATTTTAGCAGCTAAATAGCAATTTAGCTTCTTCGTCATTTAATCAGCCACAACATGCCTCCTTTTCAGGTGCTTGTGCATCGCGGTTGTGCTGCCGAGGAAGGCAAGTTCTTCATTGCAGATATTGCATTGCACGCGTTTCACTTTTATTTTCTTGGTGATCCCACACTTTTGAGTTCTGTAGCGGGGTAGCCATGAAACCAGAGCCTGTCTGTATAATGTCCTGAGATGTCGTCCACTACCTACCCCGGTTTCCACTACTGCGCATGTGCGTCCAGGACAGAAAGGCAGTCGCAGCAGTTTGGAGAGAAAAACAAAGAAAAAAAAAAAAACGACTAATCGACTATTAAATTAGTCGTCGACTATTTTAATAGTCGACATAATCGTGACTAGTCGACTAATCGTGGCAGCCCTAATAGATAGATAGATAGATAGATACTTTATTGATGCCGAAGGAAATTTAGCAAATTTCCTTCGGGATCAATTTGGGTTTGGCTGTGTTGGGTTGGGTTTGGCTGTGTTGGGTTGGATTGGTCTGTGTTGGGTTGGGTTTGGCTGTGTTGGGTTGGGTTTGGCTGTGTTGGGTTGGTCTGTGTTGGGTTGGGTTGGTCTGTGTTGGGTTGGGTTTGGCTGTGTTGGGTTGTGTTGTGTTTGGTTGCAGTTCAGTTTCACACAAGAAAAACTCTCAGTGCAACAAAATGCATCAGAATAAACCACTCTCTCCTCCTATTGGTCGTCTTGTTACCTGCCCAAACGACGAACTAAGAGTGAAAACCAACCAGTTTTATTTCTATTTAACCGGATTAACCAACGCTGGAGTGAAAACTCATTAAATTAAACACTTTCTGACACCAATATTTACATATATACTAATTACTAAATAAAAACAAACACAGTGTTTTTAAAGAAACGCTACAGTATTGCCAAACAAAATATCGCGATATTTTACATATCGATATTTTCATACAACCCCGGTGTTTACATGTCAACAAACACCCCCACCCCCCACACCAACACACACACACACGCAGACAGCGGGAGCGCGCGCTGCCCTGCCCGGTTCTTACCTTCAGTGTGGCAGCTGGAGGAGAGGATGGTGCTCGGGGGTCTGAAGAGGTACGGGAGGTACCGGGAGAAGCATTTCATCTTTCTACCGGCTGCGCATCACGCGGGGATCCGCGGGGGAGCCGAGCGGCGGCGGCGGCGGCGGCGGCCGGGGTCCGGTGTCCGTTAGCAGGGCGGCAGCGCCGCTCAGCCTCGGCTCGCGCCGGTAAACCGGAGCCTCCGCGCGGGGCTCTCTCCACCGGGGGACTCGGGCGACGGTCGCGCGCCGCCGGTAAGCTGCACCATGCTGTCCGCGTCCTCCGCTCCAAACAGCGGGACCGAGCGGGGCGGGGCTGCGGGCTCTGGGGGCGGGGCTGCGGGTTCCGGGGGAGGGGCTTAGCAATTGAAGAGGGGAGGAGCGCGCGGGGGATAGGCGGGAAATAATGACGGAAGTTTGATTCAGTTTGCTGAACCGATTCTTTTGAAGCCGTTCCGTTTAGTAGTGACACAAACGATTCGGCTCTTTGAAGAACCGACTCTTTTATGTTTTTTGTTTTTATTTAATTTACAAATAATATACACAATCAGAGACCGAACCTTTATTTCTGATTTAGATGGTTTTAGATGATTTTTGTATTTTATAATTTATTATTTTTGTAGCAATGTTGAGTATATAAATAAAGTCATATAAATGATAAACATTGATTAAACGTACATTTTTACATTAGCGATTCATTATACACAAAATGTGGTAATAAAAAGCAAAACAAAAAAGATGAGCCATTTAAGAGCTGAAAGAACCGATTCACTAAAAAGAGCCGGAAATCCTCTCTACAGTTTAGAATAGGGAGTTAGGTTCACTTTGCTGAGTCGATTCTTTGCAAACCGTTGCGATAAGGGGGAGGGACTTTCGACCCAGTTCACTGAACCGATTCTTTTTCCAGTAAACGATTCACTGATTCCACATTCAAGTCAAATTTTTGTCCTATCTGTTTACATATTGTATAATAATGCATTTAATAAACATTTACCTTTACGTTGATTCAACATTAATGTAATCTTAAATCATTTTATTATGATGTCTTATTTGTATTGTTTGTATTTAACGTTATTTACAAAAAATGTGTATATTCTGTGTGTATTTTTACAGAATTATTGCCGTTTTATTTGTATTACTTTCTTGGTATCTGCAAATGGAACTTGTATGTATATTAGTTTTAAAACTTGTAAATAACTTACAGTCTCCACACCAGAGGCTTAACTTATTAACTGTGACTGAATGTAAATGGCGAGAGAAATGTTCTTATTTAGTAAAAATATCTTTATTAGCAACATTAAAACATGTAATGCTACCATAATTCAAAGTTTATGTAACGTTCTCTGCAGTCTATTTAACGGTACATTAATGCTTAACCAGAGTAAAGAGTAATATCAGGTGATGTTTCATCACCACACACTCTGTTATTATATGATGTTATATATGATATTTTAGTTTGAAGTGTATTATGGTCTGTTTTATACCTTGTTAAACATTGCCGGTTCAGGTGATCTGTGAGTTCAGCTCTCCGGCTGTTTGGTTGAGCAGTTTGGGGACACTGGGAGCTCCATACTCCATCAGCAGCCTGCCGTGCTGACACACTCCAAACACACACAGCTGATATATGTGGGTTATGAGGGCACTGAGATCTGAATAATTTAATTTAAAAGGCGTTTAGGCCTCTAAACCCGGGCCTGTGGGGAAGTGGGGCACAGCAGGGCTTCTCTTTAATGTGTATTTTAAGCTCTAGAAAACACATTTGGATTTTTTAATAATGGCCTTTTTTCTGCTGTGGGTTTTCTATTTCTATTTTTTAAATGTGTCTAAAAAGCTTAATAGATAAAAGCCAAACCACAATATCACTAAATGTTTTTTATATCAGGATGAAGAGGAAATTTGTTCTAGAATAATCAGTGATGTATTCGGCTGTTACATCCTGTTTCATTAGTCTTAATTTATTACTTATCATACAGTTTTTACACTTTTACACCAAACATTTCACCACTATCCTATACTGCTCTATACTCCTGATACTGTACTATTATACCTGTTACTTCCTATAGTACCAGATATTACTCTATAATACTGTATACCTTTCTATACTCCCTATTCTACCCTATACTACTATATACCATCCTATATTATCTATACTCCCTATACTACAATATATTACCCTATACTACTCTATACTACCCTAAACTACTATATACCACCCTATACTGGCTATACTACCCTAAATTACTCTATACAATCTATTCTAGCCTATACCCCTATATACCATTTATACAACCCTATACTACTATATGCTACTCTGCAACATACTACCCTATACCATCTATATTACTCTATATTACCCAATACTACTATATACCCCCTATACCATCTATACTACCCTACACAACTATAAACTACCCTATGCCAACTGTACTACACTATACTACTATATACTAGCCTATACCATCTGTGAGTTGCTTCACAGCATCCAGGTAACTATGCCATTAAAATAGCAATTCGCCAAAGTCAGAGCTCACCTGGCTCTTAAAGGGAATGATGAGCAAGTGACGTGCTGATTGCTTTATTTTATGTTAGACTCAAAAATATGTGTGTGTGTGTATTAGTGTGTGTAGTGGATTGATTGTGACCTTTCTCCCTTGAGACAGGTGGGTGTAGGGGTGAGACAGGTGGGTGTAAGTGGTGAGACGGGTGGGAGGTTGTTTTTTGTTATTTGTTTGTATTTTTAATGGGTGTTATGTATTATGTGTGGGGGGGGGGTGGAAAATGTACTTTGGAGTTTATATAAATCCATATAACTTTCAGCCTCCACACCGGGGGGTTAGTTTATTAACTGTTTATTAACTGTTTATTAGCTGTAAATGGTAAGATAAATTTTCTTATTCAGTAGAAACAGCTAAAAGCATCTTTCACAGAATCAATAAAACATTGTACAAATAACTGTAAATTAATAGTATATACTAGTATATAGCACTGTAAGTTTAAAATAAGCTATTTAAATATAGTTTTAAATTCAGTTTCTGAATCAGTTTCT
The DNA here is from genome assembly GCF_023375975.1 of Astyanax mexicanus. Taxonomy (NCBI): domain Eukaryota; kingdom Metazoa; phylum Chordata; class Actinopteri; order Characiformes; family Acestrorhamphidae; genus Astyanax; species Astyanax mexicanus. The sequence continues at coordinate 346,007 of NC_064424.1, read as the reverse complement.
CTGATTTTACTATTTATAGGTTTATATTTGAGTAAAATGAACATTGTTGTTTTATTCTATAAACTACAGACAACATTTCTCCCAAATTACAAATAAAAATATTCTCATTTAGAGCATTTATTTACAGAAAATGAGAAATGACTGAAATAACAAAAAAGATGCAGAGCTTTCAGACCTCAAATAATCCAAAGAAAACAAGTTCATATTCATAAAGTTTTAAAAGAAATCAATATTTGTTTTTTAATCACAGTTTTTTTTATGCATCTTAGCATCATGTTCTCCTCCACCAGTCTTACACACTGCTTTTGGATAACTTTATGCTGCTTTACTCCTGGTGTAAAACTTCAAGCAGTTCAGTTTGGTGGTTTGATGGTTTGTGATCATCCATCTTCCTCTTGATTATATTCCAGAGGTTTTCAATTTGATAAAATCAAAGAAACTCATCATTTTTAGTGCTCTCTTATTTATTTTTCAGATCTTTATATTATATGTTTAAATATTTATATATGCTTCTTCTAGTAAATGCATTATGAATGATGGAGCCCCGTACAGTATCTATAGGATACAGGGATGAAGTGGAGAGTTGGGGATGAAGTGGATCAGGTGATGATCATCATCCAACATCAGCAACAGTGATATCGAACAATCAGCCTGATCAATAACTGCTGATCAGTTATTATCTGTGGCAGAATCTGGAGAATCCAAGCTTAAGAACTGAACTCCGTGGGCTGAATGTGAACAGAATACCCTTGGAATTCAGTTCTCAAAGCCAGAACCTCGGTCCACAGCGGGTCCACAGCGGGTCCACAGCGGGTCCACAGCGGGTCTGGGAGGTTCTGGAGGTTCCTCTGACCTACAGAACAAAACAGGAAGTGATAGTTGCATTTAAAGTGTCTGCACATTTTACTGCACCTTCTAGGGGTGTTCCATATCATATCGTACGCAATAATATCGCCAAAAGTTTTAAATATGGTGATTATTGATATTATACCCTGAATTATGGTACCATATCACCCTCCCCTAATTATCACATCAGGGTTTTACTTTTTTACTGTTTTTATCAAAAGAAAAATTCACACTGTTCTCATTTCCCATTATTTATCTACTAGAGACAGATTATATCTGTCCAGTATCATTTATTTTACTTTAATCCTGGATAAATGGAGATAGTTTAAGGTTATTATTATTATTAGTATCATGATATTCTGGATCATTGACTTCTGTTACAAATCTGATAAAAAATATATTTTTTTAATACCTCAGTTAGCCATATCAATAATAAAATTGTAAATATTTTTTTAAATTCAGTGTTTTGTCATATTGCCAAAAGTATCGTTATCGTGAAAATACCATGAAATATTGTGATATTATTTTAGAGCCATATCGCCCACCCCTAACACCTTCCACACATCTAGAAACATTACTGCACATTGTGGAGTGGTTGGTGTGGTGCAGTGGATAACACCACAGCCTGCCAGTGAGCTTCTATATGGGAGACTTAATCTACCTGCACTACCAGTCAAAAGTTTGGAGACCCCTCTTCTCATTCAGTGTGTTTCTTTCTATCTTTTTATGATTTTATTAATTAAACATTTTTTATTTATTAAAAGATTTATTTATTAAACATTCAAAAGTCTAAAAAAACGAATCTGTTTTCTCTTTTAGATTTTTCTAAGTAGCACATTTATCTTTGAGGACAGATCTGCAGACTCTTCAGGTCCTATCCTACATCCTGCACTTGGCAAATCGTGATGCTCATCGGTATCTTACACCCCACCAACAGTCTATTTTCACTTCTTCCTTCTGCCTTGTTTAAATAGCAACAGTGCTTATATATATATATATATATATATATATATATATATTTAAATATATATATAGAATTACAACAGCAAAAACACGCTGACACGCCCTAAATCGAGCTGCACTGTTAACGGCTCGCCAACAGATCACTAAATCAGGACAACTGGGTTCAAACTTTAAACTGTAGCAATGAATAAAAACAAAGAACATAAAAGAAAGGCTTAAAAATTAGAGTTAGAAGTTAAAAACCGTTGAAGAAAATATGCTAAACCTGCATCATAAAGAAATAAGTTAAATTATAAAAAATTACATTCAAACATCAAACTGAAGAAATTTATTTATTAAACGTTTTTGATCAGTGATAATAAAAAAATGTTATTTTTAGTGTATAGTTGCAAGTATTTAGTAAGTTAGTATATTTTGTTTGATATGTTCTACACCAGAACACACTTTAAAAATTATAATTAAAACAATCAAAAACTCACTTTATACTGTATTTTATACCTATAACTGTCTAAAAGTTTAGTGTCACATTCAAACACCACACTATAGAGATCTATAGAGATTCTTTATATTTGTATTGATATATTTACTGTTCGACAAAAATGATAATAAAAAAGTGGTATTTATCAGTTTACGTCTGTCCAAACCTGGGAAAACTGGTTCTAACCAGAATATTAATGTTTGATTTGCTATTAATCAGCGTTCGCCTTTAAGATCCTAAAATTATCATAAATAATATTAAATTACTGTAGATGTTTTATTATCCTCAGTTACTTTAGAGCCAGAAAGGTTTTAAAATATGATTTAAGAAGTATATTTCTGTACCTTAAATAAAGCAAAGATTGCTGATTTTTTTTTTTTTTTTTTCAGACACAAGAATCAAAATAGAATAAAAAAGAACTTGACTGGTGACTTTTTGTGCTTATTTTGATTCACAAAACTAAAAATAAGATAAAAACTGTAAGTTATTACAATTATTATACCTAAAATAAGTAAAATAATCTTACCCTTACAATTCTTAATAAAGCAAAACAATAAAATAAAACGTATTATTTTTAACATGAGATAAATTAAAAATAAAGAACACAGGAAAGTTGATCTTAAATAATTAAGAAAAGAAAAACGTGTTGAGGTCTGTTTTAGGCCCTAAAAAAAACAAGAGTCAGAAGTTCAACACTAACCAATTCCTGTAAAATAATGTGGTTGTTTTTCCAACATTAAATATTTAATCAACATTAAAAGATGAACACGGCAAAAAAATAGTAAGTAAAATGATCTGATTACAAGACAATAAATCTTTATTTTATTTTGAAAAGTATTATTAGTATAGGCGTAAGATTATTTAGTTTATTTTAGGAATACTTATAATTTTCACTTTAATTTTTTGCATTCATCATTATTCATTAATAAGTCACCAGTCAAGTTATTTTGATTCTTGAGTCCAAATTTAATAAAAAAAAAATATTATCTCACCCCAATGGCAGATTATTTTGCTCAATAAAGGAATATAAATCTTAATTGACATATATTTTGTCTAGTTTTAGCCGCCGGTTGGATTTTTTGCAGTGAAAGATTAATGTTTAATGTGTGTGTGAGATGGATTTAGAGTGTGTGAAGATTTCAGTAACAGTTTTATAGAGTTTTAGTTTATAAAGAATAAAGAGTTTAATAATCAGAGAAATAGATTTTCTGCTTACCTGAGATCCAGATCCTCTAAACTAAACTCACACAACCCAGAGAGCACTAACACACACACACACACACACACACACTCAGCACAACCCAGAGAGCACTAACACACACACACACACACACACACACTCAGCACACACACACACAGCACAACCCAGAGAGAGAGAGCACTAACACACACACACACACACACACACACTCAGCACACACACACTCAGCACAACCCAGAGAGAGAGAGAGCACTAACACACACACACACACACACACACACACACACACACACACACAGCACAACCCAGAGAGCACTAACACACACACACACACACACACACAGCACAACCCAGAGAGCACTGCTATAACACACACACACACACACACTCAGCACAACCCAGAGAGCACTAACACACACACACACACACACACACACACACACACACACACACACACACACACACACTCAGCACAACCCAGAGAGCACTAACACACACACACACACACACACACACACACACACACACACACACTCAGCACAACCCAGAGAGCACTAACACACACACACACACACACACACACACACACACACACACACACTCAGCACAACCCAGAGAGAGAGAGAGCACTAACACACACACACACACACACACACACACACACTCAGCACAACCCAGAGAGAGAGAGCACTGCTATAACACACACACACACACACACACACACAGCACACACACACACACACTCACAGCCCAGCCTATATACAACTGGGCCCTTCTCTCATTTGCATAGGCCCTGTTACCACACACACACACACACACACACACACACACACACACACACTTGTTCAGAAGATGTTGGTTTGCTATACTTATGAGGACCTTCCTTTCACACATGAATAACTATAGCTAATCTATATCACTAACCTTAAACCCCTAAACCAACAGACAATTCTCCTTCTACAGCACTTCATAATAAGAGTTCATTAATTAACAGCTCTTATAATAACCACAATAATAAACTGACACTAGCTAATTAAGACATTACTAAACTTTTACGCTTAAGAATGTTTGGATACAATAATAATCATATGTGTACAGTTCTGATTTTTATTTTATATATCTCTTAGCTTCTATTGCTGTACAGTGCTCTTTATTAGTAGCTCTTTAGTACTTTTAACTCTATTCTTATTCTATTTATTGTTTATTGTAGCTTCTTTCGTAGTGCAATGTTTGTCAATAGTCTGTGTAACTGTTATATGTCATATATGTGTTTCTCTCACCAAGGCAAATTCCCTGTATTTGTAACATACTTGGTGAAAATAATTCTGATTAATAATAATGAATCTAATGAACCTTAAATATCTAATATTTCTTATTTTAAAAGTATTAAAGCAATAATATAAGGATTTGATCACTTCCTAAATCTCACTGTACTTGTTTTGGGTGACTTAATCTACTAAATTGGCAGATAAATTTGCTTAAATTCAATTGACAATATATATATATATATTTTATACATTTATAAAATATCTCCCAAAGGAATAGGACACTTTTAGTAGTTTAAATTATTTAAAACAAGGACAAATAAAGGAGAATGTGAAGTAGAATATACAATGCAAATGAGAAATGTCATATAATTAAAGTAGATTTAAGAGGATTTCACTTAACTTGAGCTAAGATTTGCATTTTTGCAGTGTTCCCTTATTGTAACCAAGTGTAACCAAAAAAAGTGCACAATAAACTGAGAGTGTAAAATTGAACACTAAATGTGTTGATTTAACACTGGCTAACTTACTGTGTGTTAACATTTTCTGAGGACCAACAGAATGTCCTTCTAAACCGCCAAGCTATAAAACACCACTGGGTTCATGAGGTCCCCACAAAGACAGTAAAACATGCACACACTCACACACACAGAACCCTGTGTACGGGGAAGTCCCGGCGATGTTCTCGCGATAGTGACGCTGTGGGCCGGAGGGAGCGACTCCTGCAGACGGCGGGTCGGTGCGGTTCTGGAGGAGGTGTGAGCGGGTCGTGGTTCTGTAACGGCAGCCGGTGCTGCTCTCGCGCTCTGAGTTCTGCAGACAGAGCGGCGGTGAGACCGGGCCTGCTGAGAAAACCCCCGGCCGCGAGAGCAGAGACAGCGCGAGAGCAGCGGAAGCGTCGGTTAGGTGTCGCTTCCCCGTTTCCGCTCTGTAAAGTCCGCGGGCTCGCGGGGAAATCCGGCCCGCGACACACACACACACACACACACTACATAAACACACACACACACACACACACTACATAAACACACACACACACACACACTACATAAACACACACACACACACACACACACACACCCACTACTCTGTAGGTAAACGTATTAGTTTAATAAAATACTTCTGTAGAAGTTGAAGTATCAACTCAAGCTTTTTACTCTAAAAGAGAAAAAGAGTAAAAGTACTGGTTTCAAAACTACTTAAAGTATAAAAGTAAAAGTAAAGTAAGGAGTAAAAATAAAACCATTAAGAACA